>NC_043714.1:23021331-23105091 GCF_006229205.1 Suricata suricatta
GAGGTCTAGGAGGTTGTTTCCTACTTTCTCCTCGAGGGTTTTGATGGTTTCCTGTCTCACAGTCAGGTCCTTCAGCCATTTTGAGTTAATTTTTGTGTATGGTGTAAGAGAGTGGTCTAGTTTCATTCTTCTGCATGTTGCTTCAGACACATTTCTTAAGGAATGCATTTTGATGCCCATGGAAACCCCTCAAGTCAAACTTCAAGAGATGGATAATACCATTTTGTGGACATGACAGAGAGGTAACCTTGAAGGCATGATTGATTTTTATGAGACTCTAAGCAAGAACTCAGCCACCCTGGAGAAAGAAAGGCTCATCTCTTCTGCTTGGGCAATAAAGTCCTTTAGTCCTATATGTGCTGGACAGCTATATGAGATATATTGAAAGGTACATGCTAATCTGTGCTAGCACTAAACTCTCAAAAGTCCTAGGATCTCTGAATGGATGGCCCCAGAGAGTACGTTGTCCAACTTACTGTTTGGTTCAGAAATCCTTAACACTGTGTCTTTGAGATTCATTCAAGGTGCCATGCATGAGTAAGACACTGAAGAGGTAAGACACTAGCTGGACAGTTCCATTTGTTACATATCTGTAACTGTGAACAGCCACATGCATTCTCTCAATCTACTCTAATGGTTTTTACTATTTCTGTTCACCTCCTATGCTTATATGTTCTTGCCTTTTCAATTCTGCAGTTGTTAGTTAATTTCTGTTTACAGCTTTCAGTATTGTACCTAAGCTCTCCCAAAATGTCTTCACTTTAGGTAGGAGCTTAACATTTATTAAAATATAGTGAAACTTGAACTTTGACATATGTTAACATCTAAGACTGCATCACTGTACTTTGAAATTCAGAGAAACTTCTGGTTTCAAGTGCCTTACTGTTCTCTTAAGGAATTTGATGACGTCAATCTCGCCATAGGATATGTACCTTTTTATCCTCCCGTTTTTGGCTGCACCAATGAAGAGTTAAACAATATGCATCAGGCCACACATACTGCTGAAGACCCAACTGGGAATATAGCCCAGGAAAATTGGCCCCCAGTCCGGTGTGTTTCTAACCACATGACCATCATTCCTGATGACTATAAATTCACACAGTACTCTTTCTGCCGAAATATGCAGAAGACAATCACATTGGCAAACTACTAGTCAGTGCATGTTAAGTAAGTTCCTAAACAGAAGAGTGTGTATTTTCCAGGATTCCTGTTGCCACTGACTATGAATGGTCCACATTTTACTAGTGATACCATGACACATGGCAGTTTTGAGGGTCCTTCCATTGCAGATTGCCCTAATATTCACATTCTTGGCATTTGTCTGGTCTGACACGATTTTGCTTGAATGCCATCTTTCTGAGAAGGCACTTCTAAGTGTTGGCAGCTGGCTGCTGTTGTTAAATTCTCCATTGCCTCTGTGCTCTGCCCTCCAATATGCTTCCCGAGAGGCTGAGCCACTCCGCTTAGATTTCAACGATGTGTGTTTAAACCTGAAACAGATGTTATCTTGGCTTCTGTCATTTGTTAGGAGCTTCTCTGTAATACATATAAGGCAGGTAAAAAGGCAGGCAATTTGCTGCCTCAGGCTATGGGGAAAGAAAAACGGGAAAGAGGGTGAAACAAGACAAAGGGAGAGAATAAACACATAAACTGGAAGAATAAAGCCACATGGAGACAGAAAGTGCAACCACTCGAGCATCTATTATCCTAATACCATATGCTATAGTTTGGCTACTACTGATTTGGCTGGCATTCCTCTTGAATCATATTTGTGGCCACCCAGATTAATGATGTGAGCCGATCTCTTGAAGCTGATCAGCTTGCTCTTTTCAACTCCCATGTCATTTACTGTCTTAAAAAAATGTACTGCTTGTTACTCAGCCGTCTCTGTTTCCAAGAACTCAGTCTTCTTTTATTTTTTTTCTCTCCTTTTTGTATGGGAACCAGGAACTAGAAAGCATTAAAGGAGGAAAATTAACCACTCACAGAAAAGGTAAAAGCCCAGAGAAAAAGGGGGTTGTCTTTTATGGTTTCTACTTTGTAAGCTGTGGGTGTGACTCAATTTCCTCACCACCCACATAAAAAGGTTGCCACCCAATCACTGTTTTTTTTCTATCCCAAACCCCTCCCCTTTGATTTTGGCTAGGAGAGACCCTAAGAAAGACTGCCCTTTCTGGAAGTTGCAGACTGAGACATATAAAAGCTGTTAGCTGCTCCTGCAGCCAGCAGCACTCAAACCTTGCAGAGTTTTGCTCTCCCAGAGTCTGTAATAAGACACACTCTTATAAGAGCTCATACTACAACCCAGCAAAGAACTTTAAATTTTTGGAAGAACAATATATTCATTTTGGCATTGTGCAGAGGTAAGCTCTTTAGCTCGACAAGTTTATTTTGCATGCAATGATTTTATACTAGCTCACATTTTTATTTTTATTTTTTAGAAATGAGATTGGCTTATAACGTTTTTTGTATGTATGCTATCACTTGGTGCCCTTATATGTCTAGGACACATTATCAGCACATTCTCTGTTGTTAACTGTGATGCACTTTTCCTCCTCACTCTCAAGAGTAATCGCAATTCCTAATGATTTCCCTCTGAATATATGCACTAATGCATTATGTGGTGCAGACATTGGGGCAAGTGGCTCACATGCACTGTAGGGTTGGTAGTCATGCTGTTTGTTTTTCTCTAGCTATAGGCAGTTTCTCTTAGGAACCTGCCTCATAACAGCAAGTAAAATGTACAATGACTACTATAGGTTGTTTCCTAGGCTTGAGTTCAACATTTGTTTAAAATTTTCAGAGAAAATCAAATCAGTGCTCCCAAGTGATGACTTTGTAAATTCATACCCACTGGACACCCCCTTCCCCCTTTTTGCTTTTCCTAGACCCTAACTCTACTTTTCTGCTTTAAAGCAAAGTAAACTCGGTGGCCTCTCCTCCTCCGCCCCTCAAAATGATAGCAGCCGCTGTGGTCAGCAGTGCACTCCTGCTCTCCCTTCTCTGTGAAGCCAGTGCCGTCGTCTTACTCAATTCCACTGACTCATCCCCGCCAACCAATAATTTCACTGATATTGAAGCAGCACTAAAAGCACAACTCGATTCTGCGGATATCCCCAAAGCCAGGCGGAAGCGCTACATTTCGCAGAATGACATGATCGCCATTCTCGATTACCATAATCAAGTTCGGGGGAAAGTGTTCCCCCCAGCAGCGAACATGGAATATATGGTAAGAGGAATTTGTTTTCTTTAAGTTCTGAGCAACAACGCTGTATTTCAACTGTTCGTTGACGAACCTCAACAGTGTTTATGTGTTAAGGGATATGGAGCCTTGTACACATTTTAACTTAGGTTCTTCCGTGCACAGTAAGCTTAAGTTTTGCTCCATCATGGAATTAAAGGAGGCGGGTGGGGGGCGCAGTTCTCATTTTCTTTTGTGAGTTCCATAACCACTGACGAATCAGGTCTTAAATGAGAAGCAAAGATACAGAGTGGAGTATGTTGACTGACCACATTTGAAAGGTACGCTTTTTAAAGAAGGTTCACATGGAACGTTTTCTGTGCTTTGTTTATCTAAGTAGTCATATTTATCAGTTAAATATTTCTTGAAAATTACTTTTTTAAATTACAGGTTTTGTGTACATGATTTGTTCTCTGGGTAGGTGTCTCTTCCCTTTCTTGGACAAAGCTCTTCCTGATGCTGATCTATTTGTATTCTCAAAGAACATGCTGACTTTTTCCTCTTTGTGATTTAGTGCCTTGTCGTTCAGATAACAGTGAAGCCAGCACACTTGCACACTGTTCCAACTTGCCATGAACACATTCTTTGCTCTTTTAAAAATAGGCATGCTGTGTTTAAATCATTCTGCTTAGGAAGTAAAAAACAAAACAAAACCCTTGAGTTGGTATTAAAAGGATAGATGTCTTTTTAAAGTTACTTTAATTTTTGTTTTGAATTTATGCGAGGTTATGGTTTAAAGTTCAGCTCCTTCTGAGAGCAGCCTGGAGCCTATTTAAGGCAATGAAGATCACCAGTCTGGTATTTCCAAGTTGGGGTCGGGGGTGGGGGTGGTAACTTTTTATAAGTGCTGATCTAAAAGTTGGTATTTCTATCAGATTCTAAATTCACCTTTTATTTAAATAAGCTTTTTAAGTTTGACTAATTGCAGATGTCAGAGCTACAGGAAAAAATAAAGGCTTGCCAAGTAAGAGAGCCATAGTTCATAGAAGTACAATTTAAACTCTATGAAAATGCACTTTCCTTGGATTTTTTAAAGGAAGAGGAAAAGAGGATATAATCAGTCCTGGTGTATGAATGGCAATATAGTCTCCTGATTAAGAATATGGGCTTTTAGGGCGCCTGGGTGGCTCAGTTGGTTAAGCCTCCGACTTCGGCTCAGGTCAGATCTCACATTCGTGGGTTCGAGCCCCGCATCAGGCTCTGGGCTGACAGCTAGCTCAGAGCCTGGAGCCTGTTTCTGGTTCTATGTCTCCTTCTCTCTCTGCCCCTCCCCCTCTCATGCTCTCTCTCTCTGTATCAAAAATAAATTTAAAAAACATTAAAAAAAAAAAGCATATGGGCTTTGGAATCTAAATGCGTGGGTTCACACCTCCGGCGGGCCTGAAATATAACATGGATGAATTGGTTATTTCATTTTCATCATCTCTACTATGAGGATAAATGTAGTACCTGTCACTTTGGGTTGTTTAATCAGGAAGGTATAAGTTGAGGGGCTGAGACCACAGCCTAGAGCAAATAGACTTCAATAAACATTAGCACTTTCTAGAAGGTGATGCATCGATGCAGAAAAAAGAACAAACAAGTTTTTTTAGTTAGCATAAATTATGAGAGAAATGTGCATGAGATGCTATGTGAGATCAGAAAAGTTTAGTACATAGACTGTGAGTTTAGGAAAGACTTCCTCCACCAATCACATGGCTATATAGATCAAAGTAGGACCAAGAACACTGATGCTTTAGAGGCAAGTTCCTCTGAGTTCAAACCTTAACTCCGCTGCCTACTTTGTGACCTCCTGTGAGTGATACAATGTGTGTGAAACTCAACTTCCTTATTTTAAAAATGAGAATAATAATATAGATAATAACCGGGGCATCTGGGCAGCTCAGTTGGTTAAGCTTCTGACTTCGGCTCAGATCATGGTCTCATGGTTTGTGAGTTCGAGCCCCCCATTGGGCTCTGTGCTGATAGCTTAGAGCTTAGAGCCTGCTTTGGAGTCTGTGTCTCCCTCTCTCTCTGCCCCTCACCCAGTCGCGCTCTACCTCTCTGTCTCTCTCTCTCAAAAAGAAATAAACATTAAAAAATTTAAATAGGAAAATAATAATATAGATAATAACAACCAATATATAATGCAATTCACTATTTTAGTGATAGTGAAGGCAGAGGGCTTATCCTAAGTAGCGGTGGAGTACAATACAGTAGAAATGGTTGAAAAAAGCCACATTTTTCTGGTTATACTTTTCCCCACTGGTCAAGAATTAATTCATTCTGAATGCATTTTTTTTTTAATGTGCCAATGACTTGGTTGTTTTTGTAGATGATCTCATTTGATAGCTCACATTCACCCTATGAGCTTAAGATTGTGATCTTTAGTTTACAAATGAAATCACTTAGACCTAGAAAAGCTAATGAGTAGGCCAAAGTTGTATTGACAGTGATTGGTATTAATAGAGTTAAAGATTGGGTCTGTGCAATTTCAAAGCTGATGCATATGTTGGGAATCCTATTTTCATCTGTTAGGTTTTTATGTTCCATTGGGGGAAAATCCTGGAGGTGTCAGGATATCTTTCCTCCTTTAAAATGGCCCCTGGAATTCTATAATATTCATATTATTTTCTATTATTATTTCTCAAATATGGGAGCTATGATATGATTTATTTTGTAAGAACCAGACACAGTGCTGGTTGTATCAGTAGATACTTTACAAATCCTCCTTCACTTAGTCAAGTTAATGAGAAGCAGTAATTAGCATAGTAAGTTCTATAAAATAAAATGACTTTCTGAAATTGTCATGTAAATATCACATACACTTCATTTTTTCATGTATTTATTCATTTAATATTTATTGAGCATTTATTCTATGTCAGGCACTTTTGTAAACACTAGGGTACATTCATGAATAAAGTGTATCTGGTTCCCCTAGGTGGGGAACCAGAGGAAAAAAAACATAAATAAATAAACTACATGGTACATTAGAAGGTGATAAGGTTGAGGAAAGAAGTAAGGCAGGTGTGGTCAGGTTGTGAAATTGAATAGGCAGCCAGGGAAGGGCTTACTGAGAGTGTCCTGGAGAAAGTAAGGGAGTCAGGCACACTGATAAGTGAGGGAACAGCTTCCAAGGTGGAAGGAAGAGCCAAAGAGAAGGCCCTGAGGCAGGACAAAATTGATTAGTTCAGTTAGAAAAATGTGCTCAACTTCATGAAATTGTAGGTTAGAAGGATGGTCTAAGTTGAACCATTGAAATAATTCTTGTGGATCCCTCATGAAGACTCAGAGAAACTCTGAATGAAGTATAATGTAATTGGCAGCTTGGAGGTTGGAGCAGAAACTGCTAAGTGACTAATCTCTAAGCCATGTGAAAAACTACAGATCTCAATTTAACACTATTATCTTTATTTGAACATGTTCAGCATTGATTTGGACTGTGAGCAGTCTGAAAGTGAGCTCAGTTCCTACCTCTACTAGGTACCTCAAAAACTTAGGATTCTTTGCTCCCTAGGACCACCAGGTCTTCAAATTATCCTCATCAGTGAGTGATAGCAGCCATGGGACCCTCGTAGAAGAGGGTATTCAGCTCAGGCCTTTTTCTTTTGTTTTTTTAAGTTTACTTAATTTGAGAGAGAGAGAGAGACAGAGAGAGAAAGGGCACACATGGGAGTTGAGGAGGGACGGTGCAGGGAGAGTGTGAAAGAGAGAGAGAATCTCAAGCAGTTTCCACATTGCCAGCAGGGAGTCCAACCCGGGACTTGAACTCCTGTGCTGTGAGATCATGACCTGAGTCCAAATCCAGACTCGGACACTTAAGTGACTGAGCCACCCAGGCACCCCAGCTCAGGGCTTTCTCTAACTGTGTGGCCTAATTTGGTCCCTTTTACCCATGACTTTTCAATCTAAACCTTTGCCCCATGCTGCCTCTCTCCCTCTGTATCCTCCTTAGCTTATTCCATGACTTACAGCCCTGCCCTTCAAGTCTTATAGCAGAATGTGGTGTCCTTTATTGATATGAATGTACATTTTTACTCTCACAATGATATTTGATTGCTCCTTTTAACTTCTACAAATAAACATTCATGTCTGTTACTCTGCTCTCATCAAACTCAAACTTGGTCTACACTTATTTGTATAGTTCTTACAAACTTTCTAGTTTTAAGCTTTCAGGGTGTTAAGGCCATGTTTATTCACTTTCATATCCATTTTTTTAGCAAATTCTTCACTGTAGCAGTGATAATTTATTTGATAAATTTAGTTGAAGTCCCTATGAATTGTTACATGTTTATAAGTAGCATCAATTTTGATATTATATATTTTAATGAAAGTTTTCTCATCACATATGATATTTTATCACATGCACCTAAAGCTTAAATAAAAAGTTTTTCCTAAATTCTAAAAAATCCCCTTAAAATTAAATGATGTTATCATCTTTTAGTACTTGGTTATGTCAGTGTATCCTTGAAAAAATAAAGTAGAAGCAATTTGAACTCTGAGTGTTGACATTCATGTTATAGTTGTATAATATTTTCTTTGGATATTTGGCCATGATCTTAGCAAAAAAACACATACTGAAAAATTTAATTTTCTAAACATAGTATCTTTAAAAAAAATAATATTGATAGGGCTTAAGATATGCAAGTCAAACTTCTTTGCTCTTGGCTTCTGTTCCACAATTAGTTTATTGACAAATTTCCAGGGCTCCTTGGACACCAGCTGTTTCTCATTCTTCTAAGGGCAGCTTAAACCATGACTCTAAACCACAAACCACACTAGTTTCTTAGAATAAGAATTATCCCCAAAAGAATGAAATTGCAAGACTCACACATGGAGTAATATTTGTAAGATATTCCTTGAATTCAAGTCAATTGAATAAATTGATTTTAAAAATGTTGAGGTCCCTCCATGAGGGGATGAGATCCATTGATAACAGAAATCTTTGTCTTTAAAGTATAAGCAAAGCCATAAAAAACAACACAAACAGGAAGGAAAACACTAAGCACTAAGTATATAATTCAATATAATATGCTGCTGCATAAGACTGATGTAAAAACTGAGGTACAGAAAAATACCATGAAGAAATCAAAGAAAGAAGTGGTAATCCCTGTTGGCAAAATCATCAAAAGGCTCCTTGATGGAGGAACATTTGAGATAGATGCTAGGAAGAGGCCAGCTTGGCTGTTATAGTAAGTAAAGCAATGCATGAACAAAATCACCTGGAAAAAGGAGCATAATGCGTTAGCCATATTTTTGAGGAGTCTGAGAAAAAAACCATCATTTCATATAAAAGTAATTGGAGAGACTATAGAGGTCTTGGAGCAGGGTCAGAGGCACATTTTTAGGAAGATGGCCCTAGCAGTTGATGGAGTTTAGACTGCCAATGAAGTTGACTGTGGAAAAGGCAGCCACTGGGTTAGGAGTGCCATCCCTTTTGGCCAGGTGACAAGTCAAACACCTGCACCTGTGCAGTGACAGGTATGAATAGCTCACTGAAGCATGGTGCCTGAGATAGCAGTCTTCATAGATGGCATACAGTGATGACAAGGCAGGTGAGGGACAGTGAAGAGACAATGATGGATATGAACTGAACAACTTAAAGCTGAAAAAGTGTAATATAATTTAACTATGTTGATAATATGGCCCATTTCATTTGTTTGGTGTCTGCAAATATTATCTGCAGACCTAAGAGAATAAGGCTTCCTAGACTTTTCTGGAAGAGAGAAAAATACTAGTTACCATGTCACAGCAGGTAGTAAAGTATCAGAAAGCATGACTGCAATGAATGAATGGAGAATAGATTAATCCATCCATGGAAACAGCCACTAAATTATTTGCCTACAATAATTTATGACTCAGGAATAATGAAAAATGCTGATTTTGTTCACTTGGGCTTCATGGGGAGGGAACGTAGATAATGTTAAGCCTCTTATTTTTTCTTTATTTAATAGTTGACCAAACACTTATAATGTCCATCTTCCTCTTTTTTTTTTAATGAAATCATATATTGTCCCAGATGGTGCATTTCCTCTCATTTGGGAAGGATAACTCAATTTTCTTATTATAAACATGAGAAATTTGATGTGTCTAACCTAAATCTTTTCAATGACTGCTTTTATGACTACTAGAAAGCCTCCTGAGACCCGCTGCCAGCCAGTGGTGAACTGAGAAAGACTGCTGACAGGAAGGCATTTCTCCAGCACATTTGGAACGCCACATTCCTGTTCTCATAGATGCAGAGTGTTTTAAGTGTCTTGGCTTCCAACAGAGACTGGGCACATTTTGTAGGAATTTTCTTCCAAGGTGCATGTTGCTTAATATTACTTACTTCATGTTACTTATATATGAATGTTCAGCTATTCATGTATGGAGCCAACTGAAGGTTAAGAACATTTTCTTTTTGACCATTTTAAATACAGGTTTTAAAGTGCAGATGTAAATGTTAACACAGCATGATTCAGAACCTTGCCATTAGGTGGTAGACAGAAAAACTGTGAATCACATTCAGGCCACATATATGGCGATCATTTTTCCTAGGATTACAACACTGCTGTTTTGATGGCAAATATTTGACCACATACAACCATGTAGAAAAAATAAGTCTATTGTATTCCTGCTGAGTATTGGTAGAACCTAGCATTATACTGTTCCACAGAGAACACTCAATTAATATTTATGGGACAACTGAATGAAGTCTTTTAACATTTTCTGGGTATCCAATGTAAAGAATGCTTGACTATGGTGATCTGATGGGCAAGAGTCATTCATTATTCAATCACTCATTCCAGAGTATTTACTCATGTGCCAGCACTTTGCTAGGAGATTCAATGGGGAGCAAAGATTCTTTTATAGGAAGAGCTGTGAGTAGACAAGTGAGTGGAAAAGCTGGAGCTGAGTGCTGAAGTAAAAAAAATACAGGGTGCTTTGGGATTACATGAGACATGCCTTGGACTTGGACTCGAGGTATAGAGGTAGAGAAGGTTTGTTAGGTATGGTAAGGTGCTCTAAGAACCTAAATGGTATACTGAAGACAAGTATAAAAATTCAATGTGGCTTGTATATAGTGTATAAAAGAAAGAGTGGTGTTTGATGAGGCTGGAAAAGGCACGAAAAGGGGCACCTGGGTGGCTTAGTCGGTTAAGTGTCCAACTTTGGCTCAGGTCATGATCTCACAGCTTGTAAGTTCGAGCTCTGCATTGGGCTCTGTGCTGACAGCTCAGAGCCTGGAACCTCCTTCCAATTCTGTGTCTCCCCACCCCCCCGCCCTTCTCCTGCTCACAATCTCTCTCTCAAAAATAAATTTTAAAAAAACAAAAAAAAGAAAAGGCATGCAAAAACTTGTTTTGTTTTCTTTTAAAATCAAGGGAAGTTATTGAAGGTTTTAAGCAGGGAAAGTATATACTTAATTTGCATTTCATAAAAGTCATTCTGGCTACAAGGTGAGGAAGGGATTAGATAAGGCAGAAGTAAAGGCAGGGTCCAGAGTCTAGAGGCTGTTCTAATAGTCTGGATAAGAGATAACTAGACGCTGACATTTAAGCCTAGAAAGATGTGACAAAGTAAATTTAGGGATCAAATCAATAGGAGTAAGTGATTTACATTATGAAAGAGATTGAAGATGTATATGATGAAGCAGTGAAAAAGGTTACCTCTGTTTTTGACCAGGACAACTGGGTTTCTCTGTTTTTGGAGAACCCAAAATCAAGATCAGGTTTCAGGTAGCTATTAAGTGGCTGCAGATCCAGGGTATGCATCTATAAAGGTTGAAAAAAGTAGCTAGTATTGTGAAGGAACATTTTTCTACTATAAAAATGTTTGGACAGAAATATGCTTTGGTAATCAACAAGGACTACTTTGCATAATAGGGGTAAGGTAGTGTCATGGAGACAGCGTGGATGGATGATTTTATGTCCTGGAATCTACTCAAGAATTTTTGCAAGAAGGTCTCATGTACCTTTTTAAAAAATAAATACTAAGGCTGAAATCAATACAAATCTAAATCTGTGTCAGGGGCCTGGGTAGCACCAGGCTCAGCTAGTCTTTTTGACACATTCAGGATAAGATATTTTTGGAAACTAATCAGAGGACTTCAGAAAAATAGAAGTTGACTAGTCTGACTGGTCTAGTATCCTGAACTTAGCATATCTATAAGGCATGTAATAGTCAATGGGCATTAAAAGTTATGAACTTGAGATATTTAATTGCCTATGAGAATTTCTGAAGAATGGTGTAGGAAGGGGATAGGGAAAAAAATCAAGACTAACAGCTTAAACTGGTCAAGGAAAATGGTTGGCATAAAGTACATCATAGACTGAGGTTTGGAGGAATGAGAATTGAATGTTTCCAGTCTGTGTTACCCATAGTGTCTAAAATCAGTTACCAAGCATTTTTTTTTTGACATGAATATGGAACAATGGCCAACAAGTTGGGGTTTTAGACTAAACTTTTCATGACTCTTAAAATTTCACACCACATACTCCAAACTGAAACAGTTGAGAAATGTTGCTTAAGGACACAACATTTTTTTCTCCTAATAAGTGCATCAAATCCATGTTTCATGATTTAATTAAATATGAACATTCTACCAAATCAGTCTCTCTGCATTCCAGAGAGATCATGTTTTCAGCAGGCAGTAGGTAGGCGGGAAGGCATTTGAATTCTTCTAACCATGTGGGCAATGGCAAGATTTGGGATTTGCATGTGTAACACAGGATAGTCCAACAATCAAGAAAACAGTTTTTAGATTATTGTAACACTTGAGTTGGTGGAAAAAAATTAATCATGCATGAAAATGTCTTCTGGGTTCACAATTCCAGTATTAAGTGGTAGGTGATGAATATTACATTTCCCTAGGAAGGAGAATTCTTGCTAGAATCACAAATGATGTTAAAATTTAAAGATTAAACATACGTAAGAGAGAGATGTACACAGGGGCATTAATAAGTTTTAAGACATCTAAAATGTTCTCTAATTTTTATCTTTCACTGCCTGATGTTATTTCCCCTGCAAGCAAGCTCCTTATTATCTATATACAATTTTGTCTCTGATTATTTAGTTGCTTCAGGGCTTATCTGTTTTCACTTTATCTGATTGCCCGCTTTGTTGAGATTAAAGCTAGACATCTCTTAAACTTAGGCTGCCAGATAACATGATCCAAAGTGCATCTCACACTGCTTCAGGTTTTAGGGGTTTTCTAGTTCACTTGAGATCACCAGCATTCCAGAGCCTCAATCTCCAGTGATAATGATGTTTACCGTTAAGCTCACCCTTGTCCTCCTAAGGCTGTGCTCAATGTTCTTCAATCACGATCCTGTCTAACCTACAGAAAAGTCTTGAGAGATGAGGACAGTTTTTCTCATTTAGAAACAGGAAACCTGGAGCTTGGAGAGCAGTGAGTAACTTGCCCAAGGTCACAAAGCAGGTAAATCAAAATGGTGTGAACACAGTTCTAGATGACAACAAAGCCCCTGTTTTGAGAGATTCTAAGATACACACTCCCCTTCATGTGTTCTGCTCCTGCTATTGAAACCATTGGCTGGGGAATTTCCCTACATGCATTTTACTTGAGGAACTCACTGAATATTAGAAAGTATTTCTTCATGTGGCAACCTTATAGGAAAGATCTGTATTATGATGGTGCTTCAAGCCTTTGAGAGCCATGAACATTTATGTCTGGGACCCTTGCCCTTAAGTCACCCAGCTCTTTTTTAGCTTTCAGCCCCTTTGTGTTAAGTACATATATAAAGCACCTCTTGCATGCAGAGTATTCCAACATAGCCTATCAGGAAGGTTGTACAAAGATACTTGCTTTCTGAAAATACTGGGAAAAGATATAAAGTTGTATTATTAAATACATGGAAAACCAAGAACTCCCCACACCCTTTTTAACATATACACACAAAGAATGGTGCCCATTAAACTGGCTTGGGAAATGGAAGCAATGTGGCTCTGAGCAAGGAATGCCTTTCATCCCATTGCCATTCCTGGTTGGATTCCAGTACATGTGTGCTCTTCTGATAGTTAGGTGCCTAAAATTTATGTCATCTAACAAGTGCAGAGTAGCAATGACGAATTACTCTCCATTTATTCTACTTCTGTGGATGCATCCTAAAGTTAAGTTGGCAAAATCAGTGGGCACCTTACTGCTGATTCATATACTATTCTTGTATTCTCATGAGTTGAGTATAGGTCAGATGTATATTTTTAAACATAGATTTGGTGTCATTATAATGGAAAGCGTTTGCCTTACTTTTTAATTTTTATCTTTTTTTCCCCAAGATTTTGGATTTTCAGAAAGTTCTGTATATGTGTCTCCCATGTATTATTTGTGATATCTTAGTTAATAAAGACATTTGAAGTTTCCATGATTTCTAAATATGCACTCCAAATGCCCTCTGTCATCTCTGTATTCATATCCATGTAACCACAGAATACATGTTCCTTCCTCCTAAAATTGTCAGTCTCAGAAAGAATGATGTCGGCTTATTTGTATAGCAACATGGTGAAATCTCCACCTTCCTCACCGATAATTCTGTCTTCTGTGAACACAGAGAACAAACACCCTCATAGAGTTTAGCACTCAGTATCTGTGACAGTGTGACATTTTCCTGATAAAATTCTATTTTTAATTTTTTATTTAAACTTCAGTCAATAACAAAGCAGAGTTGAGAGGAAAGTTACTGATGTAAATGCTTATATGTGACAATTACAGATGTTAACTATCAGAAGTGTCCCATTCTTTCTAAAAGTCCTATGTGGTACGGCAGGACAAGGAGGTGAGGAGGGATGGGAGAGGAGAGGGGAGGCCCAGAGTTCTCTGCAGACAAAATGACTCTCTACCAGATAAGGCTTTACACAATTATTTCTAACCAGAAGAGAACAGAACTATTTTGCAAGCACACATTCAACCTCCTCAATCTTAACATTTCAGTTTGATGGATCCGAGGTTGAGGTAGGCATCTATCTCCTCAAAAGTCCTCCAGAAAATCCTAGAGTAATATCCCAGGTGAGACATTTCTTAGATCATGGGTTAGGACACAAAAGTGAACTGAAGAAAATATGTGACTCAAATATCTACTTATTTGTCAAGAAACTATATATTGAAAAAATTAATAGGTTAAGCCAAAGGAAGAATTATCCCAGTGATAATTCAATATTATCACAAAATTCCACTTGAAAGTATTCACCACCTGCTTTCACAAAACGTCATGTAGACACTTTGGGCCTGGATCATGAAACAGGTCTCACTTGGGAATATTGTTGATTGGCTAAGGAAACTTCGAAAGAAGCAAACTTTTAAGTAGCATGATTCTTTTGGAATATGTATGTAATATATAATACTTTATATATATTACATATATGTATACCGTATTACCTAGTAATGTATTTAGGTGATGTAATACAATTTGCAATTATTCATTTATTTGTTTGGTAGTGTTTTTGTTACCTGTCTCTTCCCTAAACTCTCAGATAGAGTCATGTCAGGTCTGTTGACTGCTATATCCACAGTACTGAGTGCATCCCTGTAAATATTCACTTACTGGCTGCCTAGATGAACGCATTTCTTAGGATGCTATTGGTTAAACCAGAAATTTGTATTTCTTGTATTTTTGATTGTTGAGGATAAAACAGCAGTCTTGTATGTTAAGTCTATTGTAGGAGGTTTGGGGCAAAGGTGGCATCAGGGCCACTCTTTCCTGCCACTGTCCATGGATATTAGAAGGGAAGATGTCACATCTATGTAAACATAATGATATCTTACTCAGAGTTCATAAGCTGTACACCCACCAACCATTCAAATTAGTGAGCATATTTTATTTTCTCTGCATGATATTGAACTGTACAGAATTTTACATTTAAGAAAAATTATTTGCCAAATGTTAAAGTTGATACATTTCATATATATATCAGGATTTCTGTATTTTCCTGAGGAGTGAAAAGTTCAAGAGATATTGAACCTACTTTGTACTTGTCAGCAATTGGTTAGAGAGGAGTAGCCTCTTTGGGTGGGGTAAATTTGCTCATTTTTGAGTCTCTCTCTTTTTTTCCCCTGTACTTATCCAGAGGTCCAGCAGCAACAGCACTTTGCTCTCTTACACCCACCCAACACTACTCTGTTTATTTTCTTTATTAGCCCAGCCCCCCAACACAGTCATTTGAGAGTGACTATATTTATACAGCACTGTAATGTTTTCAAAGCACTTATGTACAGTTTCACAGTGCAGATTTAGCCATGCATAGATTGAAAGCATTGAAACTTTCTTTCCTAACCACCAATCATTTTTAAGTACTCTTACTCAAATTCTGAATGTGTATCATTTATCGATACCGTCATCAAGTACTATTAATTAATTAATTATTAGTGATTAATGATTAATTAATTAATTAACTAATATTAAGGCTTCACACATGTGAAGCCCTCCTCCATTAGGAGTCTCTTGCAATAACCTAGATAACGTACAATAGTGGCTTTGACTGAGGGGGTCACAATAGTGGTGGTGATCAGTCATTATATTCTGAATATACAGTATTTTGAGGATAGGATCAACAAGATTTGTGGATGGAGCAGATAAGACAATGAAGCAAAGAAAGAGTAGAGATGACTACTTGGATTTTTTGGCCTGAGCAACTCTAAAAGCAGTCAGTAAATTTCTTCTGTAAAGGAACAAAGTAACTACGACATATGTTATAACTGCTCAACTGCTTTTGCAGCACATCAACAGCCATGGACAATATATCATCAGGCTCTGGGACAGATTTGGTGACCCTGGAACTAGAAGATGGGCAATGCCATTCACTAGTAGAAGGAACACTACAGGAGCAGCTGCTTAGGGGTAGGGAGTGGGGTAGGGTGGTGAATATCTGGAGTTCAGGTTTTGATATGCTAAGTAGAAGGTTTAAAGTGGCTAGAGGGGTAAATTAGTCTAGAATTTAACTGAGTGATCTAGACATAAAATTTGGAACAGCCAGCGTAAAAATGGTATTTCAATCTGTGAGATTAGCTGAGATTACAGATGGAACACAGTGGATGGCGGGGGGTAGGGTGGGGATAGATGATGCTTGAGTCCTGAGAACCCTCCCTCATGCAGAGGTTGGAGAGATGAGGAGGAATCAGCAAACATGGAGAAGCAGCAACCAGAGGAAAGGAAGGCAAGCGCGGAGTCATGACACCAAGAGATGGTTGGTGTCCAGGAAGAGCAGGTGTTAGTCTTGTCAAAAGCTACAAATAAAGCAAGTAAGATGGTGACCAGGAACTGACCATTGATGACATTGATTAGAGCAGGGTGGTGTGGAGGTGGAGTGTGGAGTCCGTCTGTGTGAACTAAAGAGAGAAGAGTGGAAGAAACTTCAGGTAATTTCACTGTAAAAGGAAGGAGAGAATGATGCAGTAATTGGAAGATGAAAAGGGTGAAGAGAGGCCTTTTTTTGTTTGTTTGCTGTTGAGAAATGTATGGCATTGACAATGATCCCCACTAAAAATCAGTGCACTTTACATCATCTTCTTAAATAAATTTTCCTTTCCCACCTACGTGAAAGGTAACACTCACCTTACCTGAGGGAAATCTTCATTATCTTCCTTTAAGCATTGAAAACGTGCTTAGGACCTCACTTCGATATTTTGATATAATGTGTTCCCATATTTTGTCATTATTTTTGAGGCTTGAGGGGATTTTTTATCATGTTCCTTTAACTATCGATTTCTCCTATTAAGTGGATACAGGTTTGTATTATTTCATTAGTCTAATCAGTGCCAAAAATTTCCCATAGGAAAGCATTTTCTCTTTCTGTGCCCTACCCCTCCCCAAACACCGCATCCCTCTCCAGCTTTACCAAAGCACATTTCTACCCTCCTGTTTGGGTTAACCCTGAGCTTTGTGTATTCAGCTCTCAGTTTCCTTAACTGGTCATTTCATTAGGCATTTCTACCTAATGGAGATAAACCCACCAATTTCAAATCATGCCCATGAAGTGTTTTAAAAGCATTTGGCTGCCCTTGGAGGAAATAATTTTGTCATCACTTAATTTCTTTTTAATGGTTCTTTCTCACTTTTGTAAGTTAGTACTCCTTTTCCAATTTGACTAACCCAGGAGAAGACCAAATGGTCCTAGCTAACTTACTGTTTTGAAACCTCAACACTTGTCTATCTAAATTGACTTTACTTTGTATCAGAATATACAAGAAACAGCCACATAAGTGCTCCAAACAATACATGTCTATTGGACATGACAAATTGTCTCCAATGGCACTATTATCACAGCATCTGTGACAATAGCCCATTGAGAAATGTATTTCTAAAAACTCAAAGTGTGATATTTTTATTTTTAGTATTTTATGTTTTTGAAGATGGTTTCCATAAGCAGAATAGATTTTTCAGGAGGTCACTTTTATTCTCAAAATTAATATGTCTGGTTCTTCTTTAATTTAGCTGCAATTTATAAATCTTTTGTTAGCATTTTGACATCAACATTTGTTTAATGCTTATTACCAACATATTTAATTAACTAAATGTCCTAAACTGCATTTATACATTTAATATATTTGATTTTTAAAAGTATTGCAATTGTCTTTTTTTAAAACAATCGTCACATATTGAAGTGTCTTCAAAATCTACAGTAAAGTGACCTTTCAGCTCTATGTTTTGCAATACTCCTTCAAAAATTTAAAAGGATTTTTTGTAATTTCCAACTCAAAATCACAAAAGTAATTACTCATTTATATGCTTAATGTTGCAATTAGAAAGCTAATTTCTTGTTTAATGGGCACACTAATTTTCTAACCACCACTAATTGTAAAATATCCAGTATACACAGATTCCTTGGCCAGAAGTTATTTTCTAACACCTTAAATTTGATTCTTTCAGACACTTCTATATTTAAATCTTACGTGTGGAATTAAAAGATATTACCCGTTAAAATAAAATAAATAAATAAGCACTATGTCATCACAAACAATGTTGGGGATGTATTCCCAAGTAACTTCTAGGGTTGCCTTCCAGTCAGACTACATTTCTTGTTGTCCAAGCTATTGACTGGGGTTGAAGATGGGTACTTCAGATGTCAGTGTGCTTCCTGACTGTAGCTGTCACTGTGTTGTGGATACCAAAACTTGCAGAAATATTTGGCAAAACAACCTCATCCTTGGACTGGATCTTATCACTCTTCAATTCTGTCTGCTTATGAAAGTCAGCAAACTTCTCCCACACTGCATCATTCTTTAATTTGATTTTGTATTCCTCAGCTCAAGCTCTAAAAACCACTGAATTTGATGACAATCTGCATTCTTTCCATACCCTTTCCATTTCTTGGAGCCACAACTCTTCTAGACATTTAAATGACACCAGTTTGAATTTTGGATATCTCTCATGGTTTAGTCCAACTATGGTCCTCAGACAGGGTACTAACTTTATTTATAAGTAGAGTACCTCATGGCAAGCATTTTAGTACAAAGTAAATCAATTGATTTATTAGCTGGCCAACTAAATGGCTCTAACAACAAGAAATGGGAGAAAACCATTTGGGGCACTAGGGCGTACCTACAAGCACATGCATGCTCTGATACTGTGTTAAGCAACCTTTAGTTTGTGAACTATCTAATTGAATCATAGTATCTAAGTTCTACTGGGTCCTGTGAATGTTTTTGGGTATCCATGGATCATAATCCTAATTTTTGTCTCACGTTTAGAAGGCAAAATCAAATTTTAAATGCTTACAACGAAATTTTCTGTGAATGCATCTTGCCTATTTAAGAAGGACAAAAACTAGAAATACAGAATGCTCAAGCTCATTGAATAAGAGCTAAGTATCAGATATTGAGTTTTTCCATAAACGTGATAAGTAGTATGTTGCATATTTACTAGGCATTTCATAGGCTGTTAAATAAGTGCATACGTGTGCCCTTTTCTGTTGCTGTATTTGAAGGATATAATGTTAAAATTATTTCAAATAAATGCTATACATATTCAGAAAAATTCAGCAGCTTGCCCATCAAGCATCCAGAAATTTATATGTTAAGTTAAATGCTTAAACAATGTACAATTTCATTTCCTGAACTTTTGGTTCTTCCACATGGTTATATCGGGCCACATTCATTGCAATTTGGAGCTTCTGGATAGGAAAAAATAGATCATATTGGACCACTACCTACAGCCCCCAACTTTTTGTTGAAATTTCCTATTATTATTAAATAAAGTTATCATTACTTGCTATTTTCAAACCTTACAGACCTCTCATCATATTAACAAATTTAAATACCAGTGGATATTAAGGGGATAAATAATATACCCATTTTCTCCTGGACGTTGTAACCAATGGAGAAAGACAGATAGTAATTACAGATATTAACTTTCCAGTAGATGTGATTGATGTAATCCCTAAATTTCAGAGCTCCCTACTCAAGCTGGATCTTCCCCTCCTCTACAGGATGGCTGTGAATCTTGTCTGAGGACAAAGAGGCAAGAAAGAGTATATAGCACCTTTGACTTCCCCTGCAGTAGGTATTAAAGGGACAGTGGACCATATCTCCCACAGGGAGTCAAAATGACCAGCTTTCTGTGGGGGACCCAGCCCATGCCTAACAGGCCCTCCAGCATCTTCCTTCAGGAATGTAGAGATGGGTAGAAATCCCTCCCATCAGTTCCTTAAAAGTAAACACACAGAGAGAAAGAAAGTGATTATCCCTTCTCCTCCATTAACTATCTTCTCCAAAATTTTCATTGTAATATTTGTACATAGAAATTCAAGCGTAAAAATATAGGCATCAGTAATGCTAAATATATTGTCTTATTATAAAAATCCCTTATGGTTAACAAAGTATGTTCATGTAAGATTTTTTCAGGTCTGACTTTTTGGTTTATATTTTTGACATACACGTTTTTAAATTTTAAACTATATTAATGAGCATGAAGATAGAATTATATATGCTAAATACTTTTCAATTTCTAACAGCCTTAATATTTTTAATTATTTTGAAAGGAATCTAGTTTTATTCTCTTTGTGGAATGGAAAGGGCTAGAATTGAGCAAGTGGTAGGGCAGTTTGAAGCTGAAGCTACTTAGGTATATTAAATTATGAGCAGAGAAGATGAAAGGAACCCTAAAAATGACCCCATCCAATCTTATTTTACTAGTTAAGTGGGAGAAAGGAAAATTGATATGTCTTCAGTCACAGATGATCTTAGCAGTAAAATTGGGGTTAGGACAAAAGATTTTTGATTTCAGGTCAGTGTTATTTGTGCTGTGCTATGCTCATAATTTAGGACAGGACTATAATTAAGTGTTTTTAGCAGTTATTGATCTGAGTGCACATTGTAGTTCAATATGTAAATAATACTTAGATGCATTGTTTTCCCAAGTGATTACAATTAATTAAGAACCCATCAGGGGACATCATTTTTTGGTGCTATTCCATCTGGAATTCCTTTGTAAATTAATTGTGCTATTGTGTACTTCAGTGAACTTTAATCCATATTTCATAAATCCATATTTCATTGAACAAAACATGAAAAGAACAAATACTAGATAAATCCATTATGATCCAAACAAATGCTTTTAAAGTTCATTTCAGTCCTGGGATATGAAGACTTTCATTATTTTTTTATATAATTTTTTAATGCTTTTTATTTATTTTTGAGAGACAGAGAGAGACAGTGCAAGCAGGGGAGGGGCAGAGAGAGAGAGGGAGACACAGAATCTGAAGCAGCTTCAGGTTCTGAGCTAGCTGTCAGCACAGAGCCTGACATGGGGCTTGAACTCCCCATGTGAGATCATGACCTGAGCCAAAGCCCGACGCTTAACCGACTGAGCCACCCAGGCGCCCCGAAGACTTTCATTATAAATGTATTTTGTATTGTTCATACATTTTACCCAGATTACTACAGATAAAACAAAGGACAAGTTTGAAGTAAGAATTTATAACATTTATGTCTTAGCTAAGTAACTAGAAACAGTAGTACAAAATCTCTTATGATAGAAAGTGTTTTCCATTTTTGAGACTGAATTTAACATTGAATACTTACTGATTAAATGGAATTATGTAATGTTTTGCCACATTTAACTTAATCTTCAAAATTAGTAGATGTTTTCTGGATAAGTCTTTCCTTTATATGACAAGGGAGATGTGGGTGTTATCATCATGGAACTACTCCAGACCCCTTCTAAATAATTCTGAGTTTATACAGACTTTGTAAGTGTAGTTGAATGCAATTCTGCATAAGTTTGTGTAGGGTGGCTTCATTTTCCTAGTTTAAAACACCTTGTGAGTAACCAACAAGTTTCTGTTGAAGGTGGCTGCCATGGCCTAATGGGATGGAAGTATCTCTGGAAGAGTTCATCTATTATTTTGATTTTTGCCTGTTTTATTTCTAAGTCACTAAAATAGTTTTTCTTCACTTAAATACATTGTTATATTAATTAAATATATGTATCCCATTATCCTTGTGGAAAATTAAGGCTTTCGGTGTTATAGGGTTAGCAGGTTTAGCTTGAAAGCTTTATAACTCACAGTGAACTCATGGCCATCAACCATGATGTATAATGTAGGTGAGTATTGCTTAGCCCCATACAACCTTATAGAAGAGAAAGTCACCAAAAGAATGATAAAATAAAAGAGACTATGAAAAGTAGGAACACAATGATTGGTAGGACAGCGATACACTTTCATATGGAGAGGTCTATGTGAATTTAAGTAATTATAAAATTGTCACTTTTTGTGTAAGTTTTAAGCTTCTAAAATATACTACTAACCACTGGCTAGTCACAATTTGAATAACTATTTTTCAGATAGAATAATATGTAAATATTTAAATGATTTAGGAAATAATGTCATGATACAAATGATAAAATTCAACTAAAATCATTAAGTACAAAAGAAAAAACACTTCGCTAAGTTACATTTTTCACTAGGGCAAATTTTTGAAAGCTTTTTTTTCTATACCAATTTATAAAAATTACCAATATTCTCTATTTTCTGTTTTTGCACCTTGTAATTTGTTATAAAACAGATTCCCATTTAAGGGCTCCTGAGTGGTTCAGTTGGTTGGGTGTCCAACTCTTTGATTTATTGTTATTTTAAATTTATTTTTGAGAGAGAGCAAGAGAGTAAGCATGAGTGGGGGAGGGGCAGAGAGCGAGAGAATCCCAAAAGCCTCCTGGCTGCCATTGCAGAGCCTAACACAGGGCTCCATCTCAGAACTGAAAGATCATGACCTGGGCCAAAATTAAGAGGGAGCCACCAACTCTTGACTTTGGCTCAGGTCATAATCTCACGGTGCAGAGATGAGCCCCATATTGGGCTCCCTAGATGTGGAGCCAGCCAGGATTCTCTCTTCCTCTTTGTCCCTTCCCCACTCATGTGCATGCGCTCACTCACAAAGACATATATTACCATTTTAGAGTCGATTTATTATTGGCAATTCCACAGATTCTTGGCTTAATTTCCCCATATGGCTTTAAAGATGAAAATGTCAATCTATATGGTAACTAATATAAATATATATTAAATCTAAGACTCATTTAAATTTTATTCCACAATTCTTTTCAAAGAATAAATTATACATCAATAACACCCTCATCATCAATTTAAACACCTTCATTTTTTGAGAAAAATTACTTTTTTCTTAATTTATTTAATTGGGCCATAATATGCTATATTTTAATAGTGGTCCTAGGTAGCATAGTCAAATTATTTTTTATCATAGTTTGTTTCCAGTTCATACTAACCAAAATTTACTCCTCATATTATTATGTTATTACTACTACCAAAGATTCAAATGATATAAAATATGAAGGCTCCTTGGGAATTATTATATCATAATATAGTTTGACCCTTAAAATTTACAGTATAACATAAGACATTGTTAATGTCTAATGAAGTGTCCACATTACAACCAGATAGCATATTTTTTTCACCTATCCTTTACTAAAACTGATCTTTGGACTTAGGATTTGGATGACATCATGATATAATCATTTTGCATTGTAGAATTTTGAATATCAATGATCTCAATTTGCTTCTGTTTATTTAAAATAGTCTAAAGAACCAGAACTGAAAGGACTTTAGGAGATAGTAGTACCATTTCTTCCTTTTACTTTTTCTCAGTCACTAGCAAAACTGGTAAAGTGGAAGGTTTTTTTTCCCCTTCACAGGTTTGGGATGAAAATCTTGCAAAGTCTGCAGAAGCTTGGGCAGCTACTTGCATTTGGGACCATGGACCTTCTTACTTACTGAGATTTTTGGGCCAAAATCTGTCAGTACGAACTGGAAGGTAGGAAGCAGTTTCTCTGATACTGTTCATCCACATGGTTTATTACTTATGAATTCCAAGGGGGAGTGACACCAATTTCATGTAATATCAACAAATACTTATTGAGTGCTCATTATGTGTCAGGCAATGATGCTTGGTCTATGACTGTTTCAGATGTCTTCAAGGATTATTTGATTGGTTAGAAGGGCCTAATGAGACCAGTTTCCTCTTTCACCTTTGGAACACCATTCCTTAGCTGTATTCGTCACTCACCTCACACAGTCTTTGAAAGGATTACGTGTGTGCTATATCCTATATCCTCAAGAAAAGTTTTGACTATGGAAGAAGCTGTTTGTGTGTGCAAATTTCTCATGATTGCATATATCTGTATATATATATGCCTGTGAGTGTTATACAAAATATGTATATTTACATATGTGTGTACACACACACACACACACACACACGCAGGTATGTACAGCTATGAAAAAGGTTGTCCCCAATGATAGGATAACTTTTCCACCACTCTGAAATGTCATCATCCAAAATTCCAAAGACCCATTCTATATAGAGGAGAAAAATCAGGTGTACTATTATAATTAAAGTAATTCAAGTTTAAGGGGAAAAACACACTGAGTTCTAGCATCACAACTACATTTGTATATCTAATTTTTAATTGTATATATGATAATGGTGGGAGAAATTTTTTGACATAGATAAAATAAGATAAAGATGAAGATTCTTGAAATATTTGTGTTTCTTTCTTTGAAACAACTAGGCATACTCTTAAATGAATATAGGCTCAACTGCTTTGGTCCCAGATATTTTCATACATGGCCCTGGTTGGAGGAATAGAGAATTCTGCTAGGTGGTGATGGTAACTGTGAGCATGGACTTCCTCTTCATTCAGCATGAATAATCAGCAAAAAGAACAATTAACTTATAATTTAACATGAGTCCACTATCTATTACCACTACTGTATTCTACGTTCTCATTGTTTTTCTTGATATCTAGATATCGCTCTATTCTCCAGCTGGTCAAGCCATGGTATGATGAAGTGAAAGATTATGCTTTTCCATATCCTCAGGACTGCAACCCCAGATGTCCTATGAGATGTTTTGGCCCCATGTGCACACATTATACACAGGTTATTTCAATTGTCTTGTTTTGATTCATAGTTTTAAAAATTCTCTTCAATAGCTTCAATAATGACATATTGGTTTATTTTTGCAGATGGTCTGGGCCACCTCCAATCGGATAGGATGTGCAATTCATACTTGCCAAAACATGAATGTTTGGGGAGCTGTATGGCGACGTGCAGTTTACCTGGTATGCAACTATGCCCCAAAGTGAGTACTAGGCTGGATTCTACTTCCTGGAACCTTTAATGATGTTAAATATCTGTAGTCAGATAATTATTTTAGTATGAATAAATCTTAACCTCTAATCCTCAAATTAAGCCTCTAATAAGCCTCTAAGCCTCAAATCTCCCATCACTCCTGTATATCTCAAAAGTAATGAGATGAACGGTTATTTTTCACAAAGACAGGTATTTGGGGCTAAAATTGTAGGCAAAGCAATTTGAGATATGGAGATTCACTAAATTCCCTTCACCACCTTTTTTTTTAGTCATGATAACTGTAAAATAAACACTGTGCTTTCAGGCTTTTGAAAGCTATATGAAAGTTATCAGCACTATTCCCATCCATCAGTACTAGAATGTTGGCTTATTGTTTTTTTAATCTGGGAAAGCAAAACAAAGCCCTTCTTCCTTCTTTTCTCAAGAATAAAATTAAAAGTTATGGTTTACTAATTTTATAGATGGCTAAGGAGTCATTTATTACCTGAAGGGAGAATTCAAATGCAATGACTTCTTTTTAAATTAAAGCTTTGTCATGATATAAGTTTCAGTGTTGAAAATTTAAAATTTTTCATTAATTCTATCTTATGGAATATATAAAAATGTATTGTAAAAATTGATCAAGGATTATAAAATATAGTCATATTTATAAATATTCTTCATAAGATAAGAATAAATAAGGCCTTTGTTAGCATTTGATAAAATGCCTTCTTGATAACAATAATTCTTCAGATGATAAAATGTTCCAATATTTATATATGAGTCTGTTCCCATTTGGGGTAAATACCAAAATGTGAAAAGGATTTATGACACTCTTGGTGTCTTCCAAAGTAAGTCCCAAAGATTTTCTCCAGCTTTGCCAACATGGGGAGGGAATGAGAAAACATCTCACAAATAACTGCATTACTCATTAATATGGTACTATGCCAGTGGCAGTGTTTTGCAAAGTTAGAAAAATAGTGATTTTCCCCATGGTCACCCTTCACAATTATGAGAATAATAAGGTTTGGAAAGTAAAATGTGTCTGCATTACCAAAAGCATTAAAATTGTGCATTTGCTTGATATTTTCAGTTTCACACTTTATATTTTCCTATTAAGCCTTTACTCTTCTTCCTCACATAAATAGGCCAAGTAGTACTCATATGGTAAAAGAGATTTGTGTTTCAATTATTTGACTGTTCTTTGTTTAGAGTTTTCTAATATTATCGATGAGATATCTGATTGTTTTCTGTGTACAAGAGATTAAGATATTGTGATAATATGTTTTATTTGTTGTAAAAAAGAACTATTATTTTGAAATCTAGGCAATGAAGAAAGTTGTAAATTCCTGACTGATATTTGAGTGTGAATTTTCCAATGCCAATATAAAGTTATCTCAAGCTTTTCGGGGGGGTGATGGGAAGAGAGAAAGAGAGAAAGACAGGTGGAGTGAGAGAAGGATACAGGGAGGGAGATTTTAATTAGATGGAATAGGACAAAAAATAAAAGGATGAATAATCTAAGTTTATTAGTGACTGATTTACTATTGAATGTAATTATCCTCTAGTAAATATCTGTGATTTATGTAAAAGTTTGTAATGTAAAATGTAATAATTTTTACATGCAATAAAATTATGTTTCTAAGCTTATGTTACCAAAAATATGTGCTATATAATTTCTGAAAGGTATGCATAATAAAGAGAAAGATGTGTAATCAAAATAGCATAGGCTGGGCCCATACACACTTATAGCTTTGGGTAAAGATACAGAGGGAAATAAGATTATGAATATAGCATAGGAGAGATTAGGATAGAGAGGTGAGCTACACTCATAAGAGCATGGGCTTCTTGAGTATTTCTGGGTAAGCATGTGACATCATCAAAATTATACTTGAGGAAACTTAACCAGAGGGCAAAGTATAGAAAGTACTAAATAGAGGTGGGCACTCTTGGAATCTGATGACTTTCTGTAACATGAATAGCCAATCAGCAGACTTTTTATTTTTATAGATAAATTTTCCTCTATAAATATTTTATAGATCAAAGCCTGAATTTCTAAATGACTGATCTCAGCAGATATTTTACATAGATACACTTTAAAAGTCGCTAATTGGTCTTCGTGAGGCTTTGAGAACCACCTGTCTCGTATTTCAGCCCCTAACCTACTGTTGTCTTTTCTTCAACCCTGATTTTTATTACTGACATCCAAATTTTCTCCTGACCATTCACTTTCCATCAAATTGCTGGCTCTTATTGCTATTTCTTAGAACTCTAGGAACTAATAGCCATGCTACTGAAAATAAATCTATTACTTTCTTCATAAATGAACACTAAGGCATTATGACTATTTTTACCTGTTGTGAGTGATGACTTTATTACTATTATCATGGCTATCAATACAGATTAAAAATATTGATAACACAAAATAATTTAATGTTTAGCCTTAACAAAAAGTGAATTGTATTACTAAGAATGAAAGTTACTTTACACATGACAAAAGGTTTTGAAATCACCATTAGTTGTTTCTCTGAGCCCTTAGCCTCTTACCATGAGAATGGAGTTTTCTGTATCATTTTATAAAATGTTTTACAACTTTAGAAACACATCTTGTGAACCCCTATTTTTTGTGCTTATGACAATGTCTTGCTCACGTCATCGTTTCTAAGCCTCCTAGAAATTACTAAGTACATGTATATGTTATCATCCTTAGCATTAGCAGGAGTTTTAAAAATGGGAGCATGTCCTGCCAATGTGCTCTAGAAGGCAGTAGGTTATAGGACAGAGACAGATGTGGTGATTGAATAAACATCGAGCCTGGTCTCAGAGGACTAATTATGTCACCATTCACTGTAATGCTTTACTTCTAATCTGTAAATTAAGATAATATTAACTTTTGCAAAGAGAAAGTTTTAAAAAGTAAGATTAAGAGAAGGAACAAATTACTGTATAAATAAGAAATGCGTATACTTTTCAGTGTCTTCCTAAACTCATTCAACTTCTCAAAAAAGATCACTACATGTCAATACATGTGGCCATGTGCTTAAGGACAATCAAATTGCTTTAAATGGTCATTGATGTAGCACTTACATGCTTCTTTTTCTTCTTTCTAGGGGCAACTGGATCGGAGAAGCACCGTATAAAGTAGGGGTACCATGTTCAGCTTGCCCTCCAAGCTACGGAGGGTCTTGTACTGACAATCTTTGCTTTCCAGGAGTAACATCAAACTACCTATACTGGTTTAAATAAGTGTATCTTTTCCTTCAGGAAATAGAATGGTTTCTGGGAATAGGCATATATATATATTGAGTTTTGCACATATTATACATATTTTATAATAGTCTTGTTTTCCTTATTATTCATTGTATAAATTCATGTTTGTCTAGTATGTGTGTTTCATCTTGAGGTTATCAAAACGTCCATTTCTATCTTCTGACCTCTAAGCCCAAATTAAAATACTGTAGATGCAGTATTGACATAGTTGATGCATCCAATCCCAAAACTTGCTTTCCAAAGGAAATATGTTATGTTTGTAAGGAATAAACTATATATTTGACCTATAATATATGTGTGTGTGTGTAGAGACATATACACATATATGTATATTTATATACATGCACACACATATAATATAATATGTAACACAGACAATAATGTGATTCAGTAGTTAACTTGAGGGGAATTTTTAAAAACACTATTCTGAAATATATATGAGGTGGTGAGACAGACATCTTCAGCACCCATTTCTATAATACCTACAAAGTGATAAATTGCAAATAACACTCAGTGATATCTGGATAATTTAATTGATCACCCAAAATTTCATTCTGGAGGTATATTTTGTTTTATTTGGGTTCACCAAAGGATATGCTCAACTTATGTAAGTGTCAAATCTTGCCTTTTGTTTAATCTCTTTTATTGGATCGTAATCCCATGTTGGGTGCTTACCGTGTGCATGGCACTCTGCTAGTTATATTTTGATGATGCAAGATAATAAGATACAGTTCCTGCCTTCAAGAAGCTCACATAATAATTTGGAAAATAATGCAGTTCAGTGCTTTTGCTGTAAAATTATAATTTTTCTTAACAAATTGATTTTAATGTAAATTTGAGGAAGTAGATGTGGCCATGTTCACCCGTAGGGGAATAGGTAATAAGATACACTGTATAATATGTAAGGCTTCTGATTAGCATGAAAATGTAGCTACAGTGCTTGGAACTAAGAGAGGAAGGAAAAGAATTAACTGCCCAGGGATTGCTGTATTAGAGTAAATAGCTGTGATTTTGGAATGCAGAAAGCAAAACACTACAAAATTCTGAGAAGGCCCAAGAGAATTAAGATTTAGGAGACTGGTATGAAAGTCACAGAAATAGGGTTACTGCACAAAAAAATACAAGCAGAAAGCTTCAGAAGGGCCTACCCTGAGAGTCTAGTATATCTTGAGGCCTGTCAGCAGAGGGTAAAGGATGCTAGAAAAACAACAACTGGAGAGATGCCAGGACACTTCCGTCTCTTCATGTCATTATTTAGTGAGAATCAATCCAATCACCGTGAGCCTTTGAGCATCACCTTAAAGATCTCGCACCACACCACAGTTATGGCTCTGCAAAGTAGCCCTCTGCAGGTGGTTCACTAAGAACTGCTTACCAAACCTTATTTCTGTGTTTCTGTGGAAGAATAATAATTTTCAGTTCTCCATTAAGTTTGATTGTGGAAGTCCAATCAAAGTCACTATGAAAATTTCACTCATGTGATTTTGGAAATACAGTGTTTTCCTCATTCAGGAAATCGCTTTAGAGAGGAAAATACATCTGGGTCAAGACATTTATATTGCATTTTGTTGGGGGGTGGTGTGTGAGTGAGAGAGACAAGGAAAGAAAGAGATTCAAGTTATGTAATGCTTCCATAGAGTTACAGAATAAGCTAACAGGGTTCATTCCAGAGTGCAAATAACAGAAGGAAGCTACTTGTTTAAAATTCTCTACACATTTGCAGTTTCTTACGGTGGATGCACTGAAAGATGACAGTTAATTAAATCCATTCAATGAGGGGAAAATCCACCATCTGCAGTTTAGGTTTACATGATGACAAACAATTGGCCTGATTCCTTTTACAAATTGAATGTGGTGACCAAATGTTTTGATATCATATTATTCTGGTTTTGTGGGCACATATATAGACTTTACTAAAATTAAATATGTTTGGAAACTAACATGGAGAACAGAAATAGTAATAAGGTTCAACCCCTGTCTAGCATTTATCTAAGAGCAATTGGAGCAAAATTAGTGGGATGTTTACTCGATTTATCTACAAAGTATTTCCATCCTTCATTTTCTTATATTAGTTCTACAGAAGTAGCGAAAGTGCTATTAAACACAGATGACTGTTCTTAGTTCCGGTTCTGTTGCTGAACTACTTGTGTGGCTCAGCTTCTCAGTTCTGAAAAAGAATAATGATGTTTGCTATACATTTCACAGTGGTTCCTATGAGGCTAAAATTACATATTAATAGAAGTTTATGACTATAAAAAGCATCATTAATGTTACAAAACTTATGTGGGAGAAAATTAAGTCTTATGAGCTTCTCTTTGGCAGGAATTTTGTCTGAGTCTTTGTATTCATCCCAGCTTCTTATCTAGTGGCTGTAATGCAGTAAGTGCTGAATAAATGTGTCTACAAATATATTTTTAGATTAACTACAATGTCTAGAATTGCAGCAGTTTAAAGGAGTCACACCTTTCCATGTTTTATTGGAAAAAAAAGTCTTAAATACAAAGCTCTGAATGCATCAAAAGCCCAGATAAATCATCAGACATACCAGATGAAGACTAGGGTCTATGCATGTATTACTCACACCACAGTCCTTTCCAAAGCACAACTAACACTAGACATTTATTTATAATTTAACAACTCAGCTGAAAACATAACGGGTATTTTTGTTATGCTATCTGTTCTTTTTAAAGTTAGTAATATAAAGTAGCCATGTGAAATGTTTTATTTTCCAGGCTAAAGCAAATTAAAATTTGCTGGTATCAACACCGTGTGTCAAACGTTTCATAGCATTCAACCATGGTGCTAGCAGAGATATTTCTCGCTGTAATTCCCAGAGGCAGAAAGGGTCTGGGTAGAAGATATTTCTTAAGAGCAGCTTTAAATAGTCAATACTGAGGTTTTTATTTCAAAAGAGTTCATTCCAAAGAAATTGCATCCTACATATTCTACATATTCTACTGATTCTCTAAGGTATAGATTTTTTAATCACCTTTTATTCAGTAAAAAAGTAAATAATTTCTGTCACAATATAGATTTTTTTTGCTTCCATGTCATCAGAAAACTGGAAAAAATGACAATTTTAGCTGTTACTCTGATGGATTTGTTTATAGATTGTATTTGATGACTTGTGTAGACACAGTCCTAATGTCCCTGGTGACAGTAAGCTTTGCAAATAAGATAAGTAAGCTTTGCAAATGTGGCGGGAACAGTTTTTATTATTATCATCTTGCTTCTGCTCAGGGACGTCTGTGGTCCTTTCGAGTTTCCGTTCAGCAGTGGAGCCGTAAGGTTCCCTTGAAACCTTTATGAACCTGTTCCTTTGGAAGCTCTGTGTGGCTTCAGCACAGAGTTGACCAAACATTAAGGCAAGTTCATCTAATACAGTCTACTCTATTTGAACTGAAATAACATGCATTTTTCTCATTACACGTGTTAAATCAACTTATAACATCTACCTAAGCAAATCTGATACACATGAGGCCAGTTGAAGTGTTTTGTGAAACCCTTATGAAATGAATATATAAGCTAAACAGATTATTTGAACTTGTCCAGGAAGCAAAGGGATGCTCAGCCTGTGGTATGTGTTCTCCTCCTTGTACAGTATCATTCCTCAGGTTCCTCAGTATCATAGGATACAAATCTAGACAAAAATAGAAGCTTTTACCTACCAAAGTGTTTGGGGACAGTAAAGTTAGATTTCTATCAATGTCTAACAGTATATTTGACTACATACATACATATATATACATACATATATATTTTTTGTATTGTCATTGTATGTGTGGGGAAAGGCATATGTAAACCCATGCAAAATGACTTTTTAAAATTATGTCATGATGTAATATTGACTCATGAAAAGTCAACCAAAAACTTAGAAAATTTAACAATTCACTCATTAATGGTGCTGAAAATCTGTTACAACCACCATATCCTTGCTACAATTTTGAGGTTACTTTTTAGTTAAAGTTTTTATTAAGTGTGAACTAGCAATATTGATTCTGGTGCTAAATATATGGTGCTAAATGAATTGTTAGTGTTAAGGACTTCAGTAATGCTCTTTTTATTTATCATTAAAAGTGTTATCCATTTAATTCCAAATTGAGAAATATTAATAAAATCCTGTTAATTTCATCTTACCCAGAAATAGGCCAGTGAACTTTTTTTTTGTTTAACAGTCCAGCATCATTTAGATGTTACAGAATTTAAATATATGTCATTAGAAGTTATGAATTTTCCTTTCAAGGTATTTTTTGGCTTGGCCACATCTAAATCCGGATATCACCTGAAGGTTAAATTACACCTACATCAACCATGCTGTAGGCACTGGCGCCCTCTGGTGATTGTGAAAATACATTTTGATGTCTGTTTGGCTAGCAAGAAAAAGCCGGTTTTCTGTTCAAAAAAATTTTAAGTTGCACGATATTAAAATTCTTAAATCTTCTTAATTCTGACAGCATTTGAAAATTCTTGCCTTTATTGACATAATTTTCTAAGAAGATAGAGAGAATATATCTTGGCATTCATTTTCCTAAGTAATAGTGTTTTTTAATGATATTTTACTTCTGAGGTGCTTATCAAATTGTTTTTTTTAAACTAAGTATTACTGAAGCATATTTTTCATTTAGTTTACATCATGAATACAATTAGAATTAAAATTAGCAAAATTATGTGTGTCTCATTTCAGAAGTGATTATTTTTATTTGGCATGGTACATAAGATTGTTAAAATAATTAGATTATCTCTCATTTTTACTTGTTGGTCTAAACTTGGATAGAGTTCTTTGGTCATGGTATTTAGCTAACGATAACATTGTATTATTCCCTTCAAAGTCCTTGTAGCCTAACAAATGTACACAAAAGCTTAGAATTACATCACCTGATATAATTGATGAAGACAAAATTCTTAGGTAAACTTCCAGTTGAGCTATGTCATTGACATTATATGTGTGTATCACCTAATCGTGATGATCTGTGTTGATGGAAATGTTTCTTAAACTATGTTAGTATAACCAAATGAAATATATTTTGAAGTAGTTTTCCACATTAGTATTTTCAAATTTATTTTAAAGCAAGAGAATACTTTTTATGATCTCAATTACATAGAAAGCTCTCACATACACTACACATAAAATAAACCTGCTTATAGCCCAAACCTTTCCCAGTGCCTGGGAAGTTTCTTCAGAGAGGCCTAGGATTCCATCAGCTAGAAAAACATTGATCTAAAATGTCCAGTACTGCTCCTCCCCATTTTTCTCTAATGTAATTTGAGGCACTTAATTATTTCAGTGATTCTTTTGAATATCCACTTTTCATATGTTTAGAAGCTTCTGGTTCGATGAATTATATGCTGACTTTAACTGGTGCTTGGATATATAGATCACCGGATCTTGTGTTTTGTTATTCTACAAACAGAATTTTGGTATCATAGTAGTTTGAGAATTGGAGACAATTGTAGTGCACATATGAAAATAATGCATTTTTAAAGCATCTAAATGTTTCAAATATGTACATAATCCTACAATATACTATATGGTTTTAAATTTCTTTAAAAGACTAATTTGGATGTTTTATTCATTTCCTAACACTGTGGCAGTGAAAGGTGCTTTCATATTTTGATATAATGTCATGAATATGTGTATACATAAAACCTGTGTAAACCTCTGTCCTTATAAAGCCTAACAAATGTAGCTTTGTGAGCTCTGCTGTACTTTTATTCTTTCAATAAAATATTATAATTAATCATTTTGTTTTAAAAGTATATCTAATTCTTTTATTTTCAATAGATTTTTTCAAATAAATCTAGAACTAGAGGGCATGATAATTTTGATATGTTGAGTACTTTTCTAAAGCAACAATGATTGTACCTTTAATGTATCACTGAAATACACCAAAAATCTTCTATTTTCCTTTTCTCCCCTTTGTTCCTTTCCCTGCCTAGTTCTTTCCTTCTTCCTTTCTTTTCCTTCTTTTCCAAAAAATATTTGAAGTAAAATACAAAAGACCTTTCCATGGAGGGAGAAGAAAAGAACAATATATCAAGAAGTTCTGGCTGAGGGACATCGCAGCAGTTGAACATAAATATTCTTATACTCCCCACACAGAGGGCCTGAAGAGAAACCATAGGTGTTCCAGAGAGGAGCTAGCTGGCCCAAAGATAGCAATTTCCATAGTGGCTCTGCCTTGTAGAAGAGTAATTCCTTTCTCTCTGGTGAGATGAAGATGGCGCAGGCCAGTTCACTGAGAAGGATCTGAATCTAGGACTTTAAATTTCTCCTTACCATGTGTGATATTGTGATTTATTATAAGAAATACATATTTGATCTTCCTCTGGTTTTGGCTCACAGCTGACCAAACCTTGGGATTTCCTAAGTATTGGTGGAGAGTGATAAAGGTGTGCTTTGTTATGTTAATGAGATTACCTTTGGAGAACCCTTAAGAATGGGGGCTAGTTGTGAATGGAACCAACCATGTGATTAGAGGGGTGGGAGCTTTGGTCCCACTCTCTGACCTCTGGAAGAGAGGGGAATTGGAAGTGGAATCAGCAGCTCATGGTCAATGAGTAATTAATCATGCCTATCTGTTGTAGCCTCCATAAGAAACAAATAATAAGATTCTGAGAACTTTCAGGTTGGTGAACACCTAGAGGTACTCGGAGAGTGGCACACCAGGAGAGAGAATCGAAAAATGGAAGTTCTTGCCCTTTCCTCATCCCTTGCCCTATGCATCTCTTCCTTGTGTCTGTTCCTGAGTTATATCTTTCGGTTGCAGGATTTTTTATCACAATACCCAAGGCTCATTGTCTCACCACTTTGGAAGAATGAAGAGGTGGACACAAAACGAGCAACAGGCAAAAGTTTCTTTCAGCATAAGATTAGAAAAGAAGAATGGTAGGAAAGCTCTCTTTACAGAGAGGAGACATTTGAAAATTAATGCCTGAGGACTGTAGGCAAGGTCCTTGTTTTATAAGGAACGGTGTTGCCCTCCCCCATCCCTTCCCCCTTGTTCCTTCTCAAGTTCTACCCTTATTTGCTTGATAGCTCTAGGCTTTGGACTGTTCTTTCCTGATTGTATGAAGGGTGGTCTATGGACCTACTTAGGTCTTTTGTCAAATTCTTGAGGGAAACTTGAGGGGGAGTAGGTGGGGTCAGTTACATTCTTAAGAGGAAGCTTATGCCTGAGAGGGTTGCTCTGGTCAGTCACTCCCAGCATTGTTCCCATATAGGTGTTTCTCCCCCATCCAGGGACCTCAGGCCCTAATCTTTCCTTTTCTGCCTCCAGAGTCCTATCTTCTCCTATCATACTTTTATAATAAACTGGTAATCTACTAAGTAATGGTTCTCTGAGTTCTACGAGCAAATTAATTGAGTACAAGGTGGAAGTGGTGGAAACCTCTGATTTATAGTCAGTTGCTTAGAAGTGCAGGTAATAACCTGGACTTGCACTGGCATCTAAACTGCAGGGAGGGAGTCATGGGAACCCCAATCTATAGCTGGATGGGTTGGAAGCGTAGGGCTCAAAGCTGGCATCTGAGGTGGAAGGGGCAGTCTTGCAGGACTGAAGCCTTGACCTGTGGGATCTGATGTAATCTCCTGCTAGAGAGTGTCAGAATTGAGTTGAATTCCTAGACACCCTGCTGGTGTTTAAAAATTGACTGGCAGTGTGTGGGAAGCTCCCCACTCCCTGACACACATTCACTGAAATTGGTACCACAACCAATTTACCATATTTCACCCAAGACAAGAAAGCCTCATTAACATAAGCCTTTTCAGAGGGTCTCTCCAGGAGTCTTGTGGCTCAATTGCTTCTCTTTCTCCTGTTAGTCCCAACTGTTCACTTCACTCTGTCATATGTTAAGCCTTCAGTTTCCCATCCACATACTTGGGAGTTACAAAGGGAGTTGGCTGAATAGTATGTCCACAATGCAAATAAAAAACAGAATGAGAAAAATCTCTGTACACTGTAGAGTGTTGTCTTCTGGGATATGATACTAAATGAAAAGGCGTCTATGGCCTTACCACCCTGAACGTGCCCGATCTCATCTAAATGAAAAGGCATGGTACACAATTATATAACTAGCATGCTACCCTCATAAGAAATATTAGCAGAAACAATACACCTATATACATATGCAGTTATAATTTTTTTTCTTTTTTGCAAAAAAAAAGAAGTAGAATTATAAATTAAGAAAAGTAAAATGAGTACCTATGAGAGTAAGAAGGGAAGAGAACAGAGGGGACAAAAATATATCAAATAACTGAAACACAATGAGCATATGTCTTTTTTATTTTTTAAATATTTATTCATTTTTGAGAGCTAGGGAAAGAGAGAGAATGAGAGCGGAGAAGGGATAGAGAGAGAGGGAGAAACAGAGTCTGAAGCAGCCTCCAGGCTCTGAACTGTCAGCACAGAGCTCAGGCACGGAGGTCAAACTCATGGACCACAAGATCATGACCTAAGGCAAAGTGGACACTTAAGCCAACTAGGTGGCCCAAAATGAGTGTATATCTTTTGCAGAATAAATTGTGAAGGAAGCCCTGCAAGGAAGCACTTAACTTTATTCAGCAGTCTGTCCATAGTAGTGGCGGACTGAGGAGGGGGAATAATGCAAATAAGGAATTAGGATGCTCATTTCAGGTTTTCAATGTAAGAGAAAAGAAGTATACTTTCCAAAAAAGTTAAGTAACACTAAAATGCTAAATATTAATTTGAAATATTAAATATTAAAATGAATTTGAAATATTAAAATGAATTTGAAAATTAAGATATTTTTAGCTTTGAATGATAAAAAAACCCTACGTGCTATGACAATCCAATAACAATAAGTGCATTAATTGCACAGATTGCTGTTTCTGACACCATTCTCCACCAGAAGTAATGCCATCAGCCTAATCCAAGCTGCCACAGTTTCTCACATAGACTAATGATGTCCAACATGGAGCTTGTGCCCCCCGAGAGTGCACACGAAGAACCATTAGGAAAAATACTTCAAAAATACAAGAACTTCTATTTGTGTTTAATTTTGCCTAGGAAAAATACTGTTCAGATTTTCTATAGGCTAATGGGGTAGAAAGCAACCCCCCAGGTCCACCCATGTAAGGGTCGCATGTCATCTGTGGAAAATGGGGTGACCTGAGGGAACGAGACGCTGTCCAGGGCAGCATCGCCGTGTTCCTCATGTGGCTATTTGCTCTCAGGGCCTTTCCACGTAGTGTATTTTAGTGAGGCAGGCAAGAGACTTAACCAAGTTTGAGATCCAACCTTTACTGAACATTAATAAATGTTCTTGGAAAATTCCTGCAGAACCAAGATTCTGAATAGTTTATTAATAAAAGCCCAAACTAACCCTAAGGAAGTTTAACTGTCATAATTACTATGCTCATGATAATAGGCTTTCTGTCAACTGTACAATGAGGTAAAAATGATGATCCAATCACACATGGCAGACTGGTCAAAGAATTAAAATTTTTCAAGACTATTTGGAATGGTGATGATGCTCTTAAATATTCATTAATAATGAACATTTGCCTTGATATATTAACTGGTGACAGTGAAGCTTTATGATTAGCAAACATTTTTGAACCAACATCAATGTAAAATTGTGCTTTATGGGATCTATATCTTTTGAGAATCTCTGCTAACAGAATTAATTTACCACAGAACTGGTTATCCAAGCCCGCTTTTCCAGAAAACCAATGTCTTTCATCTAAGTTACTTTTTTAAAATCTGTAGCTGAAATCAGAATTGAATTAATATCCTTTTGGGAACATGTCCATGTAGTATGAACGGTCAGCTTATGATAGAGATTGCCTAGAGAGACATTTTTATGTTCGCCCCTGATTTCACCCTTATATGGGAAAGAATGAGGCAAAGAATGCTAGTTCTGAGAGAACAACACCAAATTCTTCAGCTTTTTCCTGCGCTATTTGTACTAAAAATTGAGAGTAGTTTACAGAAAAAGAGAAAGAAGCAATAAGTAAAAAGAAGTATGTCGAGGTCTGCATTTGCTCAGTAATTCCATGTGAATCAAATAGGACAATCTGGAAATAACAGAATTAACTGTTGTGTATGACACCTCGGTCTTCTCCCCAAAGCACTTACGGAGTTCTCATACACAAAACACTGAGACCCTGAGGATTCTGTTTTGACTGGATTCAAGAACTGAAGCCATCAAACCAATCTGAAGGAGAAACATATTCAAATAGAAAAAGAAAAAAAAAAAAGGATGGTTGCCTGGGTGGCTCCGTTGGTGGTGCCACCAATTCTTGATTTTGGCTTGGGTCATGATTCCAGGGTCCTGCGATCAAGCTGAACGCCAGGATCCACGCTGATCGTGGAGCCTGTTTAAAAGATTATCTTTCTCCCTCTGCTTCTCTCCCCCACTGTATACAGGGTACTCTAAATGGTGGTAGTCAAGACGGGTCTCATTGAGGAAGTGAAATTACAAATACTTGAATGATGCTTGTTCTTCATCAAATGAAACTCCCTGGGAAGATTCTCTGATCTATTTATTGAGAACAGCAAGTATTTATTTTCTTCACTCTCTCTGTGGCGTTCAAGGCACTCTTCATTCTGTTTTGTTTTTACTTCTTTGTTTTTAATTCTTGTCCTTGAGTTCTGGACTCTCTTTGACCTCTATTATCTTTGGTACTTTTCTGTGGTTCAAGTGAGAAATAAGCAGGTTCTTATATATGATGTGAAACTGAATTTGTGGCACACCCTATTGCTAAGTCAGTCTTTCTGAGCCAACCTGACACGTGACATCCCTGTTCATATATTTTCCTTTGCCCCCATAGAATAAATGCAAACATTTCCTTACAGGTGACCTCCCCATGCTGAGGTGAGAGTTTTTGTTGATGGCTTTTTCTTACTGTGCTTCCCACACATATTCTCTAGATGAACCAACCTAAGCTTCTCAACATCTCTGTCTAGTCTTGTCTGGATGCTTGTGTGTGTTTATGTATGTGTGTGCGTCCTCCATGACACATGTCCTTCTCACACAGATTTAATTTACCTCCTCTGGCAATCTTAGGATTCATGCTTGTCCTTACCAGCTTATTCCCTTTACTTTAAGTAATTGATACAGGGTTGTAAATATTAAATAATGGCTTAGTGTTATACTTTATGCTTAATTAAAAGTATTTTCAAAGGTGAATCTACTATAGGCTTTTTATACTTATTAAAAATTTAGAAATCAATTACAATGTAAGATTGATCTCCTTATTCAGTAAATTTAATTATTTGGGGGAAAATACAACTTCATAATTTTAATAAGTAGCTCTTAATTGTAAATCCTATTCAGGGCATTTTATTTTATTTATTTATTTATTTTTAAAATAATTTTTATATGTTTTTTTATTTTTGAGAGACAGAGAGTGGGGAAAGGGCAGAGAGAAAGGGAGACACCGAATCCGAAGCAGGCTCTGGGCTCTGAGCCATCAGCACAGAGCCTGACACAGGGCTTGAACCCACAAACCACAAGATCATGACATGAACAGAAGTCAAATGCTTAGATGACTGAGCCATTTGGGCACTCCTATTCAGGGCATTTTAAAACACCAATTCAATTGTCTAGTTTTTTAAATTTTTAAAAAAACAAAATACACAAACAAAAATAAAATTATATAATGGCATATCAAAATTTTTGTTAATATGATTGTATGATTAATAAAAATTATTTTTCATATGTTTGCACACATATACTTGTGCATATTGGGGAAAAAGGGGTCCATATTATTTGAATTCTGCTCATTTCTAGTGAAAGAGATACACAGTCACAGTACGTTATTAAATGTGCTATAATGTAGCATTCTAGGAAAGAACCCCTAGGAGAGACCTAGGGTTTATGAGTAGGTATGGGACTGTCCAAAGACTTTCTGAAGGATCTGATATCTGAACTAAGTCCTCTCTCCCTATATCCCTTTTCTCTGATCCATAATCATAATGCAAGTTTCACATTACTCTGATTTACTAAGATTTTCCCCAAAGTGATGTGAAACATTTGCCAAGAAATTCAAAAAGGTCTACAACCTCAAAACATATCATATATGTATCATATATATATTCCGTATATATGCATATAATGTAATATAATATAATGTAATATGTGATATATGTGTGTGTGTGTGTGTGTGTGTATACTACCCTAAGCATATCATAGTCAAATTGCTAAAAGTTAAAGACAATAAAAGATCTTACAAGCAACAAGAAGTAAAGGCCCACTGTCATTGATAGAGCAACAATAAGACTGATGGGTGTCTTTTCAACAGAAATTCTAGAAGATGGAATGCAAAGGAATAATGTCCTTAAAATATTGTATTAGAATAAACTTCCAACCTAGGATTATAAACCTATAAAATATATCCTTCAAAAATGAAGATGAAATGAGCATAATTGCAGATTTAAAGAAAACATAGTTGTTAGAATTATTGCTGAATACCTGTATTGTCAGAAATATTAATGGGAGTTCTTCAGATACAAGAAGGTAATCCCGGCTGGAAAAATAAAACTACCTGAAGAAATGAAAAGCATCAGAAAGGTGAATATGGGAATAAATATAAATGAATGTTACTGTTTAAAATAACAATAATAATGATGTCTCATGTAGTTTATAATATATACATAATATGTATGTAACAATAATGTAATAATGCAAATAGTTTAGGGAAGGAAAAATTTCCTTTCTTCCATTCTAGGTTCTTTGGTTGATCTAATAATTAAATTGACACCAGACAGACTGACAGGAGAAAAACAAATTTAATTTTATACATTCCATTAAAATATGGAAATCAAAAAAGTGGCCTAAGTAGGCAGCTTTTATATCATTTAAACAAAAAAATAATAAATTTGAGAAGAAATGACAAGACAGAAGTGTGTGGGCTTGTGGTAATAAATTAGTGAGGAAATAATAAGGCTTGTTAATCCAGCCATCTTAGCCCTAAATTCACTATCCCCGATCACAAGGATATCTCTTCCTTTTGGTATGGGGAAGGGACTTTCCACAAGGGAGATCTATTTACTACTTTCAGGATGACAAAGGAGGGTCACAGTGTACTTCTTGCTCTAAATTTTTCCTAAGTAGTTTTAATTTAAAATAATCAATATACCAAAATGGCATATTTCAATGTGGCATATTCTGTTCCCTTTCAGGGATAAATGGAATTAAACTGTCGTAAGTTTCTTGTATTGATGAGGAAATGATAGCAGTATTAATTTAAGTAATGAATTAAGAAATCATATTTTAAACTCTAGAGCAATCATTTAAGGAATGATAAGAGATTATAAAAATAAGAGCCCAGCAGAACAGGAAAATGGGAAGACACAGATTAATTGAAGGAGGTCAAGAAAGGAGGAATTAAGAAACAAAGAAGAGTTGGACAAATGGGAAATAAATAGCTAGATGTTGATATAAAATCCAACTATATCAATGTTTAATTTCATTACTCATTAGTATTGATTCTATAGAAAGATATAAGAACTATGATTTTTTGCACCAAGTAACACAGCTTCAATATCAAGAGATGATAGAATTAAAAGAAAAAGTAGACAATTCAGGAATCATAGAGGTGAGGCTTAACACGTCTCAAGTGACAAAATCAGCACACAAAAAATTAGGAACAATATAGAAGGTCTAATCAACCAACATGACTTATATGGTACATGCAGAAGATTTCATCCAACAATTGGAGAATAATATTTTGTATGTGTGACCATTTACCAAATAGGACCATATACTGAGCTAGAAAGACTTAGCAAATCTCAAAACACTGAAATAACACAGAGCATGCCCTTTTGTCCCAAGAGAATTAAACTAGAAAAAAAAAGAGATAAATATAAAGAGAATAATCCCAGATGCTTAGAAATTAAGGAATTTATCATGGATCAAAGATGAACTCACATGGAAATTAGAAGTTTTTTTTAACTGAATGATAATGAAACAATGACATAAACACTTGGGTGCTGCAACAAAAGTAGTGTTTATATATAAAATTGTAGATCTAAATGGATGTAGCAAAAAAGAAGTTAAACTTTAATGACTTCAGCTTCTATCACAAGAAGCTAACAAAAATATCAAAGTAAACTCAAAGATTGTATAATGAATAAAAGTAAATACAAGAGGAGAAATCAATGGAAAAAAACAGGTATAGGATAGAACACACAGATAAGTGGCTCCTGGGTGGCTCAGTCGGTTAAGTGTCTGACTTCGGCTCAGATCATGATCTCACAGTCTGTGGGTTCGAGCCCCACGTCAGGCTCTGTGCTGTCAGCTCAGAGCCTGGAGCCTGCTTCAGATTCTGTGTCTCCTCTCTCTCTGCCCCTCCCCTGCTCACTCTCTGTCTCTCAAAATAAAGACAAAAAAAAATACAGATAAATCAAAAAGAATTTTCTTTGCAAATATTAATAAATGTGATACATTCTTAACAAGATATATCAAAAATGAAAAACTAGAACCCATAGATCTTACAAATATTAAAAAATAATTAAGTATATTGTAAATGGCTTTATGCCAATGCATTTGAAAATTTTGATAAAATAGACAAATTACTTGAAAAAATCAACAAAAAACTATCATAAGAAAAAATGAAAAAGTTGAATAGCAACATATTTATTAAATGAATTGAATCTGTAATTAAACAGTAAAGTAATTAATGTTTCTTTGAAATATTCTTTCAAAGAACTCTTCAAGACCAGATGATTTCCCAAGTGAATTATACTAAACATTTGAAAAAGAAATAATAGTAAAATTCCAAAGGCTCTTCCAAAAAGTTGTAAAATGAGGGACACTTACCAGTTTGTTTTATGTGGCCAGTATAAACTCGATACATGAAGGTAATCAAGGACATAACATGAAAGAGTAACTACAGTCCAATATCCCTCAAGAAACAAGACACTAAACACACTAGAATCCAGTAAAATATGTAAAAGATAATACTGTGGATATTATGACTAATAGGTGTTTAGTTTTACAATTTAAAGTTTACTTAAACCACTCAGAAATCAATTAGTATAATTCTTATCATAATTAAAATAAAACTCATACATCATCTGAATAGAGGCATGAAAGTCATTTGATAAAAATTAGCACACTATCATAAAAAACAACTCTCGTTGTTTTGGAAAAGGAGGGAACTTCCCTTAATTTGATAAAAGCTATTGACAAATGTTTTACTGCTATCATCATACTTAAGCTGCTTAAATATTGAACAATTTTCTACTGAGATAAGAATAAAACAGTGATGTACATTACCATCGCTTCTATGCAACCTTCTACCTGAATCTTACCCAGTGTAAAATGACAAAGAGATAAAAGATATAAAGAACAGAAAAGAAAAATTAAAACTGTCATTATTTTTGTAATATTTATTTATTTATTTTGAAAGTAAGAAAGAGTGTGAGCAGAGGGAGAGGGGCAGAGAGAGAGAGGGGAGAGAATTCCAAGCAACCTTTGTGCTTCAGCAGGGAGTCAGAGGAGGGAATCCTTCTCAGGAACCCTGAGATCATTACCTGAGTTGAAACTAAGAGTTGGGCACTCAACCACCCAGTAGTTGTGCCACCCAGGCACCCCAAAACTGTTATTATTAATGCAAGACATGCTTGCATGCATAGAAAGGCCAAAAGAATTTACAAATAATTAGAATTAATAAAAGGTCACTATTCATATAGATGTATGTTTGAATTTCTTAATAGCAACAAAAGTAAATAAAAATTTAAAAATTAATTTACAATAATACCAAAAGACCAAATGCCTAGTCTTTAATGAAATATATGCAAGATAAAAAATTTACTATTTTTACTATTAGAAAATCCAAAAAATGAGGGGATGAGTGAAGTAGATAATAGGCATTAGGAGTACACTTATCTTTATAAGCACTGAGAAGTATTGAATTATTGAGTCATACTGTACCCTGAAACTAATAAAACATGGTATGTTCATTATGCTTCAATTTAAAATGCACAAAAAATGCTGTGAGAAATTGTAAGAGTTTGTCAATTAAAATGTATATATCTTTCTCATGCGTTGGAAAACCAAATATATGTATTTTTAAGCTTATTTATTTTTAGCCAGACAGAGACAGCACAGGGCAGAGAGAGTGAGAGAGAAAATCCCAAGCAGGGTCCACACTGACAGTGTGTAATGATGCGGGGCTCAAACTCATGAAGTGGTGAGTACATGACTGGAGCTAAAATCAAAAGTACACTCCCTAATCAACTGAGCCACCCAGGTGCCCCCAAATACCCAATATTTTTAAGACATCAATACCCTCCTTGATCTATAAATTGAATACAATTCCTTTTAGAATTCCAGTACGAATTTTATAACTACTAGAGTTAAGTCAGGGTGGGTCAAGGATAGACAAATCAAAATGAATAGCGTGTCCAGAAACAAACATACACACATGATACCTAATTCCTGATTTATGACATAGGCATCGCTGCAGTTCATTAGGGAAAGATCAATATCCTTTTGGAAAAAGAAAATATTGAGTCTTACCTCACATAGTATATGCAAAACTTAACTTGGGATAGATTGATAGACATATAAGCAACAAGCAAAACAATCATGCTTCCAGAAGAAAACTTAATCGACTATCTTTATAACCTTGAATAGACATAATTTGGGGTAGAACACAATAAGCAATAAAACTAAAAGAACAGATTGATAAATGGAACTTCATTACAATTAAGACCTTCTGCTTATCCCAAAAGATGGTATCAAGAGAATGAAAAGGCAAAGTATGAACTGACAAAAACAGTTTAGAGTGCACTTCTAGAAGTTTTTGTATATAGAACTATTGAGTAAATCAACATAAAAAAGATATAATTCTAAGTGAGAAAACAGTGTTTTTACTTTTAAAAATACAATTGGCATTTACTCAAAATTTCTTGGTTATTATTTATAGCATCTTTTTACCATTATATATATTTTAGGCTTCATTTATTCATTGCAGAAATTAAGTGTAGTTATTTTATACCCTGTGTCTACTGATTCTCTCCTTCACCTCATGCACTCGACCAGGAATGTTATCTGTAGATTACTTGGGGCCTGGTTGAAGCCATGTTCCTCCAAGAAGAGCTTCCTTTGCTCCGTTGGTCTCCTAGGGATGCTACCAATCTGGAACTACTTTAAATTAAGTTCCTTGATGCAGCTTTTTCAGACCACAAAGACAGAGTGAAGTTGGACCAGAAATGTTTGTCGCATAAGGGCTAGCTTGTGGTTGCAAATTCTCAAGGACGATTTTATTTTCTTACCACCTAGTGCCAAGATGAAGTCAGGCAAGTTTTCAGGCTGTTCCCTCCAGTGTGGTGGGTTTATTTCTCATCTTCCCTTGCACCGATGGGGGCCAGATTTAGTAAAGTCCCCTACGAAACTGCCCACCTATTTCCTCTTTTGTTATCATATTCTTCAGATTCCTTCCCTTTCAAATAGGATTTGAAATAATCATGGTAAATCTTTAGTTAGTAAGTGACAGAGCCAGGATTTGAACCCAAGCAAATGAACTCCAGACTGTGTCATTAAAGATTATTCAATTTCATATGTAGATTTCTTAACAGAATCACGAGTAAATTAGTAAAAAGTAGATAAATATTGAATAATGACATTGCCCTTAAACATTGAATAACTGGTTGTAAATAATGACTACTGTTGTAATAGATAATAACACCCAAGTGATTGTAGACGCGAAAGTAGTTATCGTAAAGAAAAACAAAAAACTATGTCTTATAAACATTCCCCATGTGTTGCTGTGTTTATTCATAATTACATCAAGGAAATTGATCTAGCCTTTGGATCCACTATTTGACTCTAAATTATCAAACAGTTTTTCATTAATATTTTTGATCCTTTTCTGAAGTCAAGAGTTTTGCTCTGTATAATTTAATTTCTGGTATAATCATATCATTTGTAAAATAAAACATTTTTTACACTTTGATTTTCCTCCTCCCAAATCAAAATAAATCTTTCTTTTTTTGCAAATTTAATTTTGTAAAACATTTTTGAACCTACCAGTTTGCCCACACTCTCCATTGAAATATTAGTAGGTAATTCTCCTCTTTAAATTTTCCCTTTTAGAGATCTCATCAAATTTCTAAAAGTCTTGTCAAACAGACTGTTCCCCTACAAGTTTAAGAGAGTGTATGTTCCAGTAATTTGACCTTTCATGGATAGATGGTTGGGAAACAATCCCAATACCTAATATTTTAATATGATAATGAAAGTGCATTCATATTTATGTATGGTTAAAAAGCCTTTAGCACTTAACTGGAACTTGATTTTAGCTGTTTTGAATACCTTTTTCCATTCTAGAATTTCAAGAGAGTAGGAATAGTTTCCCAATCCGCAATGCTAGATGCTGAAACTAACCAGATTCCAATGTGAATATAAAAATAGAAATAATATGTAATTTAAGCACAATGCAATAAAAGTTAGGTGGCTTTAGATTTTTGGCTAAATGCTATACTGTTACTCCAAAAGAGTAACTGAACATCTGGATTGGACAAAGGGTAGACTGAGAGTTGGAGAACATTAAATAGAAGTCAAAGAATATGCAAGGTTAACATTTTTATAATGACAAAAAAAAAAGGATAACTAATGTTAGCTCCTTCTCTGCCAGATAGATTCAATTTTCTCTAGACTACTTTTTGTTTCATCATGAAATAGAATTATTCTACTGGCTATCTCAGGTTCACAGCTATTTAAAGAAAGAGCTGAATTTGAGGCTTGCCTCAAAGGCACTACATTTCATATAGATGAATAATTCCAACACTTCAATAGAGTGAATGATTTGAAAAACAATGTAAGGAGTGAAAACAAGATATCTTTATTGCTATTTGTTCATTTTATTAAAAATTAATTCATTAAAAAAAGCGGATACAATTTTCACTACACTTCCACTCAAGGTCCTCACATGATGATGGATAGATAGATAGATAGATGATTGATAGACTTCCATGGAGGTTGGATTGAAAGGAATTTAATTATTTATTTATTTATTTATTGTTTTTATTTATTTTAGAGAGAGAGAGACAGCATGAACAGGGGAGGGTCACAGAGAGAGGGAGACACAGAATCTGAAGACAGGCTCCAGGCTCTGAGCCAGCTGTCAGCACAGAGCCTGACATGGGGCTCGAACCCACGAACCGTGAGATCATGACCTGAGCTGAAGCCAGATGCTTAACCGACTGAGCCACCTGGGCGCCCCTGAAAGGATTTTAGAGAAAAATTTAGATTTCTGCTAATAGTATTTAAACAAGAAATTATACCCAATGGGGGGGAAGAAGAACTCATTGAACTACAAACAGAGTAAACACCTTGCTCAATATGAGCAGTAAGTGGAAAGGTGCTTTTTTCGCTCTAATTTATGGCACTTATCTTTAAGTGCACCTATCTGTATTTGCCAAAAAGGGAACAACACAGCACTTTTGGACATGGACTCGGAATTGACAAATATCTACACTGAGATTTCCCCTAAAATGTAAGTCAGTCTGTTCTTAAGATCATGTGAGTACCTGGCAGAGATCCTGGTGAACTGAGCTAGCTGCTCAGTGTAGAAGCTAGCCGTGCCTATGTATAGTTCTTTCCCTCATTTTACAATGTGATCACTCTTCCATTGGAACCTAAAGGAGTCTAAAATTAGTTTTCAGGCTTTCACTTGAAACAGTTATCTTTAAAGTCATTTCCAACTAATTCTTTTGCTGCCGTCAGTTAACCTGAGGTTAAGAGAAGAAATAACTCCAATCAGCAACGGCCGATCAAGTACAATTATCCCCTGTGATGGCAGCAACTCTAGACCATAAAATAATTTCCAATGTTTGAAATCAAAATGTGAGGGTACGAAGATTATTTTCCATTCAGTCATTATTATCTTCCTTGGATTAAAAGTTTCAATTTCACCAGATTCCTCAGATCTGTTTCTTTTTAGGGTTTTGTTCAAAAGTTGCCTTTTTTTCTCTCACTAGTTTTGCTTCCCAGAACATTTCCACTAACCACGGCCGGCAGTTTGTCTGGTTCTTGAGCAGATATCTCAGTGTCTGCTTGTACACAATAATGTTTCAAAAGGTAGAAAACTGGCTTCTGGCTTAGAGGAAGCTTTGGAAAAAAGTTTACACTCTCTTTGACCTACATATAACATATCTGTGCTTTCGGATATTAGCCCTTTGTTTCTTTGAGGATTTAAACAGCTGGGGATTTGCCCTTAACCTTCCACTAACAGTCCATGGGTTCACCTGATTTTAATATACTAGTTCTCCCTCTCTGCACTCTCTCCACCACAGTGACTGGAAAGCTGGACGGCTTCTGCTCTCTAAAGTTGTATTAGCTCTTCATGTTCTTTAAGGAGCTATTTACTTTATGAAACAGTGATTGGAAAAGTGTTTCAGTGACTAGATGATTTGTACTGTTTCTAAGTTTAAACATAATGCTCAGGCCTTCTTAGACGCCAAGTATTTTAATGATCACATATCATGCCCTTTCTCATTTGGTATTGTTGTCAATACTGGTGCAGTTTCTAAGAAGTATATGAGATTTTCCCACACACTATAGAATACCCCTGCCTTTATAGTCTGTCTTTGTGCACACACAATTGTCTTGGAGACACTTTTGTAGAGATTTCCGCAGTCTCAGCTCAAAGCAACACAAAAAATTGCTCCTTTGAATGTCGTGGATAAAGAAGAGAGCTGGAGAGCTTTTCTCGGTGAAGTCTGCCATACTTTCTTTGTCCAGGAGAATAATGGGAAAAGCTATGTTCTTGAATACTTTGCACTTCCATTACAGAGATTTACCACCTACAGCAGGCCAAGGTGATGGGAGAGCATACTGGAGCTTTCTGGAAAGTGAGCTGGGATGAGTTAAGAATAAGATACTGTGACACCGTGATATCCTCTTGTCCTGGTAGTCTCTAATGCTCTCAGGCTGCTGACTTCTTTCATTGCTCTGTATTCCCCAAATTGTGGCTCCACTCCATTCAGGAACATCTAGTTGGCAGAAGTACACACTGTGTGCAATGATTGTTTTAGTTTAGTATTTGCTGTGCCGACCTCTCCTATTTGTAAGGATCCAGCTTGGGGAAGAACTGTCAAAGAAAGTCCAAGGGGTGCCCTTTTCTTTCCACTGGCCTGTCTGGAGAGACAGCTACAAAGGGGCAGTCCATTAGTGGGCACATGGTGGGTCTCAAAACAGAGATTGCTTTCTTATCCTGTGATATCAACTGCCCTTTCAGTCTTCAAGTGCTATAACTCTCAGATTGGGTCAGTAGACATATAGAGTAATAGTGAGGGTCTGGTACCTTCTATCTAAGCAAGAAGATCATAAAGGAGCTTGGATCAGTAACAAGTTAACTTCCATAACGTACTAGTCATCTAGGGCCTTGGTATCCTCATTCTTTAGAGCTCATCTTTTCTCCTGGGGCTCCCTTTTAACCGTCAGGTCTCTTTTGACTCAGTTCCTAATTTGTCCTTCTAATTCTCCCATTGAATCAAGTTCCACTGCTCAACTCCAGTCAGCTTGTCATTACTTAGCCATTCTCAATTGGAAAAATTCTGTAAAACTATGCATATACAATTAAACTTGAAATCCTGAGTTTGGTTCTGGCTTTTTGGTTCAATCCACTACTGCTAAATAAATGAACTTTCCGGTATAAGAATTTGAAATAACTTACTAACAGTTTGTGTATACATGTCTTTTTCTCTTTTAATTACTATCCCCACTTTAGATCTACTTTCAGATTTATATCCTCTGGACTAATGGACTAAGCCTCATGCCCAATTTCTTTTTTCTTTCAGTCCTGGAGGAAAATCAGAAAAGGAGAGAAGTGTGTGTGAGAGAGATTACTTTGTAGATTTTACTTCATTTGATCACATCCTCTCTGGCCTATCCCATTACTATCCAGGCAAACTTGATTTGATTTCCATATTAGCTTCCTCTTCCAAAAGAGGCAGAATAGCATAATGGTATAGACTCTGGAGACAAAAGTCTTGTCTGAATCTCGGTTTGAGTCTTGAGGAATTTGCTCATCCTCATTGTGTCTCAGTTTTCTCATCTATAGAGTGAGGGTATAAACAACCTTATAGGATTGTTGGGGTGATTAAGAAAGTTATATGTAAAGGACTTAATACCGTGCTTGATTCAGAGACTTTTAGATGAATTACCTTTCACCATTCAGAACTCTATTTAAATGGTACCTCGTTAATAGATGCTGTCCCTGGCCATGCTGTCTGAAGTTGCACCTCACTATTTTCTAGCTCTGGTCTTGTTTATGTTTTCCTTACAGTACACTTTATTCCTACTTCATTAATTTGATAATTAATTTTTGGTCTCTTTCCTCCACTGGATAGCAAATTTAATGAGAGTGGGGACCAAGTTTTACAAAGAGAGATCAATAAATTCATCGAGAGATATTGATAAATATTGAATAACTATTGAAATACTACAAGACCATCAGAAATTTCAAACCAGAACATCCATGTTACACTTCTCTCTTTGAGGAAAATTGGAGAAATGAAGATGTTCAGAAAATACTCAGAATGTTTCACCTGCTTCCCCCTCCCCAAAATAACCCTACACTGATTCAGCATTTATAGTCTTACTGACTTTTCTGAAATCCAAACTCTGATTTTGTTATATATGAGCTTGAACTGAAACCTGATGTCACATTGCAGTGTACTTAAGATATTGTCTAAAATATGATCAACTGGCAAATTCCACACCTGACCCAGGAAGACTTGGGACTGATGAAACCATAAGTGATGCATGTTCTTCTCCAAGTGGGCAAATGCATCTCAGCTTCTTCATACTCTTGTTCTTGGGTTAATTAACTGGTTGTAACAAAAGAGAAAAGCTAGAGTAGATAATTTTGTATTTTATATACCACCAAGATTATGTGCTCTAGGAGTCACTGAATATCTTCAAACCCTTATTGAAATGTCAAGTCAACTTGATTCAGCTAGTGAGCTGTCAAGGTGAGAATGATGCAGTCTCTCCCTGCACTTCACAAGGATAGAGTCTAATAGGGTTGTGAAATACACCAAAAAGATAATAAAATGCATTAATAAATATACTATGATAATTCTGTTGCTATTCAAAAGCCAAAAATGTATGGTTAAAAATATTACTTAACTATCATTTATCACAGAGTTACCTTGCACAGAGCCTCTGGAAACTTTTCTATTCAACTTATTTCATTCGACATTTAAATCTGGTGCTTGAAAAATGCTTTTTCCAGATGTGCTCTGGGGCTTGAGATAGAGGACAGCATAGGAACAGAAAGAGATCTAGAAAGATGCACAGTGCATTGGGGAGACTGCAGGGAGAGCAAGGAGATTGAAGCAAGGGCTCTATGAGGCTGAGAAAGGAGCTGAGGCTGTGAGAGTTGGCTGCATGAGCGCCACTTTCTGACAAAGAATCCAGAAATTCTGTGCCCAGAAGCATCTACTAATCAAAAATGAATATGTTAAAACTGTATGACAATTTTTTCAGTAAAGCATATTAGTATTACCATAATATACTATTGGGAATGCCAATAGTATATTAGAGTTACTAGTAAAAGTATACTTAAATATATATTTTAATTTTATATTAATATATAAATAAACATTTGTTCATTTATTTATTTATTTAATGCTTATTTATTTTTGAGAGAGAGAGACAGAGCATGAGCGGGAAAGGGGCAGTGACAGAGGGAGTCACAGAATCTGAAGCAGGCTCCAGGCTCTGTGCTCTTAGCACAGAGCCGGACCTGGGGCTCAAACTCATGAACCAAGAGATCATGCCCTGAGATGAAGTCAGATACTTAACTGACTGAGTCACCTAGACTCCCCAATATATATATTTTTAATGGAAATACCAATGCATATAAAAATACTCCAAGACTTTGGAGTTGAGGCATCATAAGCTAACGATTGATTAACTAAGCTACTTAGTAATTTAGATGGTGTCAGAGAACTGATATTTAAGAAAAACGAATATTCTCGGAGAACATTCTAATACCTAGTTAGTTAACCGTTGGTCTCTCTCAGTTTTTAAAGTGATGCTTTCATAGAAGAGACTTGAACAGAGCCAGGTGGCCTCAAATATTACAAGGACTAGAACTTGACCACATAACAATGAGTTGCAGATTTAGAGGGTTATTATTCCTTTTTGAAGACATAAGTCATTATTTTCAGCTTTATTTGTTCTTAAAAATATGCCATGAATTGAACTGAGGTTTTGTATGTGGATGTGTGTGTGCTCATGTATGGTTTAGTGAAAGTTTTGAACATTTTTTTCTCTTGTATTTATAGACTCTGAATCAAAATTTTTGAAAATATGATATAATGAATGAATTTAATGGGCTTGGATTTTAAGAAGTACCAGAGTGATTTCTCTTACAAAAAAAGAATGTGAAAATCTTATGTACATGAATTTTAAGCAACATTTTGACAGCTCTTTTGGGCCTATAGTCAGCATATAGTAAACTGCCCAAATTTAAATTATACACTTGGATAAGCATTGGCATGTGTGTATTCCTATGAAACTACCAGCATAATAACATAAGGTACAGAATGTTCCCATCACTCCTAAAGTTTCCCATGCTTTTTACTACTGTCTTCCTCAGACCCTCTCCTTGATGTCAGGCACCTCTATTGGCTTTCAGTGTATAATTTACTAAAGTTTTATATAAGTGGAAGTATATGCTATACATTATAAACACACACTGATGAATCTCTAAATAATTATATTGAATGAAAAAAGCCAGATTTTTAAAAAGGTGTGTTGTCGACGCCGCTCAAACTGCCTGCAGTTTGAAGAACTGACGACACTGGGATTCGTTGCAGAGACTTTTATTGGTTCTTTTCTTCCTTCTTCTTCTTTTTGCGCAAAGCACCCTCCCTTATATATCTACCATACAGGCTACGCGGCTGCTCATGATTGGCTGACAGCAACAGGGCTAACCAATTTCATGGCTTTGCATTGGTCGTACACTTATCGCGCTATCTGGCTGGGAGGTGGGTACACCAGAGGCAGGTGGGCCATACTTTGTCATGTGCTTGGGCGGATTGCCAAGGTGCCATCTTGCCTCCGCCTCCCACAGTGTATTTTCAGAAGCTTTAAATCCAGAGAGTCTTGTGGTAATATTTATGTTCATGTTTTATCAGAAAAAGACCTCATAATTTGTTTCATGAATCTATTCAGTTAATTTTGAAAATTCCAATTTATATTAGTAATTATACAATATTATGCAATGTTATAGCCTGAAATACAAGTGGTAAAATCAACAAGTTGGATTCTCCAATGTCTTAGATCTGATTAATTAAATCTCAATACTTTATAGTCTAGTCACCTTCATTAAATAATAATAATAAAAACAACTAAATACCTTATAAATAATATGGTTCAACTTTAGCCAAATATCTCAGAAAGGAATAATGAAAATTAAAAGTCACAGTTTCAATTTCTTTCTCTTTATGGGTAATTATTAAAACTGACTTATAAGATTCTTGTAAAAATCCTGCCAGTGAGCAAAACTAATAGAAGCCTGGAAGAGCAATCTTCTCTTTCATCTTGAGAAAACCATTAAAATATGATTTTATGTTTTTATTGTAGATGTCTCATCGCAATTCAGGGATCTCAGATTTTCCATGAGAATTCTGACCAAAAGTACTCAAATGTTTTAATGGCAGGCAGGCAATTCTGCCTTCCTATATCATGTGTTTAGATAATTTTTAAGAAATTATATTTAAGAACTATAACTCTTTATTCTGCTTAATACCATGTCTGAATGCATGCATGCATGAATTAATCTCCAGCTGATTCATTGCTTCTATAGAGAATGTGTGATCTTAACCTAAATATCATATTATTTTTCAGCCTCAGTCTAATAAAGGTGAGCATAATTTCTGATCTTATAACTTCCAAATCTGCTTAGAAACATTGGATGATGTGACTTCTGAATGAGCCTCCCTTTTCATATAACTGAGAAATGAACAAATTTCAGGAAAAACTTGTACCAACCATGAAAAATGGAAATGAGAATCAGATTGGAGTTGTTATGCTTCTGATTTTAAAATCAGCAACAGGGATGTCTCGGTGACTCAGTTGGTTAAGCATGCAGCTCTTTATTTTGGCTCAGGTCATGATTGTATGGTTTGTTAGAGCCCTTATGTAGATAGTACAGAGCCTGCTTGGGATTCTCTCTTCCTCTCTCTGCCCTTCTCCTTCTCTCTTCTCTCGCTCTCTCTCTCATCCTCTTTCTCTCTCTCTGTCTCTAGAAAACACACGCACACACACACACACACACACACACACACACACACAAACCAAACTAAAAAAATCAGCAACAGAGGAAATGTTAGTGTTTGATGGGAACACAGAACTGCACCGAAATCTACATGGGCGTGCTATCAGATAAGCAGAGGTAAATCATAAAATGAATTGTAAATGGTAAGTTTCACTAATTAAAGGGAAGGGCATTCCAAGCCAAAGAAATAGCATGCACAGAGAGTATTTGAAAAGTTTACAGAACAAACTCTCCTGATTAGTGACACAATTCCTCTGTTTTGTAAACCTTTGTAAATTTTTTATTAAAATTTCTTACAGTTAGATTTATGTCACCAGAATTTATAAAGCAGTTTTATTAGTCAATTGGTATATTCACTTCTCCTTTAATAAAATATTTTTTCTCCTAGAAAAGTTGATGACACCCAACTGACACTAGATGCTTTTGTTACATGTTCCTTCCCTATATTTAATCACACACATTTGTGAATTTCCTGCCCTGAAACTGAGGAACCCTGGTGTGCATCAAGAGGGTTATTTGCAGTTTCGTTTTCAAACAAACACCTTTGTACTGTGGATGAAAAAAACTCAGGAAAGTTGAAGCCAATATTAAGACACTGAGAGCACCAAAATTAAGACTCTTGAGCATTTCAGTTCCACTAGGAAGTTACACATATATCTAATATCCCTGAGTTCAAATGGAACTGAAATACTTGTTTGTTGTCATGAGCTACAGTTTTATCATTCACAAAAGGAAAACACTCATATATTATCTTTTGCAGTCCTATCTCTGGGTGGAATGAAAGCCTCTAGATTATAGAGACAAAAAATTATCCTGAAAACAAAGAATAGCAGGGTATCGGTAGTGTGGTGTATGATGGTGACCATCCCCCCACTCCACCTTCTCGGGCTTGTTTTTCTTCATAATGCTTATTGTCACAAGACAAATGATATAATCCTGTTTGTTTCTGTTCTCCCTCCCCTTCTACAATGAACATTCCAGGAGTTCCTTTGTTTTGTTCACTGCTGCATTCTTGGTGCCTAGAGTAGTGCCTGGCACTATTAATTGCCTGATAAACACTAATGGAATGAAGTGAATATGTACTAATTATGTGTGTGTGTTGAAGGGTTGATGGGAAGCTCATTACACAGTCACTGAGGCTTTAAGTCCGTCTCTCTCCTCTTCCTTCTCACAGCACTAAGCACTGTCCGTATACAGGGGGAAGGGGTACCAATTGCTTGCAATGATCTAAAAAATAGAAGAACATGCAACACAACATGATGGTAGGTAAACTCAGATACACAGTTTGCAATATAAGTTACAGATTATTTTTTTTTCTTGTTTGTTAAAGCATATGAATTAAGAAAGAAAAAAAAGAAATTTCAGAGCCTAAAAGGAGAAGAGATGGGAGGGGCGAGCACTTTCACTCAGATAGATCCCTGACTAGAGAGAGAGGCAGCTGGATGTGCAGAGCAGTCAGCTTGCAGGTGATTACAGACTACCCAATGATTACTTGCTGTCATTGATCAGACAGATGCTTTAAAGTTGGCCTCCACCAGGGGTGTCTGGGTGGCTCAATCGGTTGGACATCTGACTTCAGCTCAGGGCATGATCGCACACTTCAGGAGTTTGAGCCCCGCCTTGGGTTATGTGCTGACAGCTCTTAGCCTGGAGGCTGCTTCTGATTCGGTGTCTCCCCATCTCTCTGCCCCACCCCTGCTTGTGCTCATGCTCTGTCTCTGTCTTTCAAAAATAAAGAAAATCATTTAAAAAATTAAAAAAACATTGTTAGGCTCCCCCAGTTGTTGGATATTATCAAGAGGACTAAAGATACAAGTCCAGGGACTTCAGTGCACCCAGAACCTCGAGGGTCCTTATCATCCGACCCCAGCTAATTGCTTCAGTTAGGACTGTGTATGCTTCAAGTGTGATTTATTTTGGGTGCATTCCCCAGTGCAGACGACCCTCAAAGACCTCAGTCTGTGCTTTCTCACCATGTTCTCTTCCAGAAGCTGTGCCTAATTATTGTCCCACATGAATTTCCTCCCTTTAATCTCAAGTTTGTAAAGCCTTCCCAGTTCTCAGAATCTCTTGCCTTCTCCATCAATCTATTTAATAATTGTCTGACTTCACAAGATTTAGCCTTCAAGTCCACCTTTTCCACGAGCCTTTCTGGACCCTTTTAGCTTGCAGAGAGCTCCCAGCCTTTGCTGTCTTCTGCTACATGCCTGTTCTACTCGGTCTGTCCATAACAGCATGATTTATGGCGGTATCATCTCCTTAGCTACACAGCACATTTCTGAATGGCAAGGATAAACTGACTTGCCTCTTTTTCATAAAATCCCGTTCCTCTAATAGATCAAATACTAATTGACGCTCACTCTGTACATTTTTCAAATAAATGCGTGAATGGCAAAAGATTAGCTCCAAGCATTATCTCAGGGAACTGCTATCACCTCAAGATGGGATTATGATTTTCTGGTATCAATGCTTCTACTGGTGACGTCAAGGGCTGGGGTGCAAGTGTGTGGAGGAGTTGCTGGGGGAGGTGTTATGATGGGACTTTTCTTCCCTAGAAAGAGCAGCAGAATGAACCAGAGGCAGAGTTACTGCCATGTTGTAAATCTTGGAACATCAGGAACAGAGAAACGGAACATGGTCCCAACTGCCCGTACACATCTAACGGCCACAACTCCTGGCAAATGGAATGTTCAAGAGCAACCTCACAAAAGAAGTATAGAGAGGAGAAAAGGAACTAGAGAGTTCATAAACAAAACTGGGTGGTGGCTGGAAGGCAAAGCCCATAACCAGAATCTGGATATTTAATTCCTCCAATTTCAGTAGGGATCAGGGAAGCAAAGTTATGTGTAAGTGGCTTGTCTTTGGTAACCAAAGTGGTTCTACAATCCAACAATATTTATTGAGCATGTACTATGTTGCTGCTCCTGCTTCGGGGTCTTAACTGTATATGCAGGTAATACTATATAATTATGTTCATTTCTTTTTTTGTTGTTGTTTCGAGTTTTTACCTAAATTCCAGTTAACATATAGTGTAATGTTAGTTTCAGGAGAAGACCTTAGTGATTTATTACTTACATAGAACACCCAGTGCTCATCACAAATATGTTCATTTTAAAGATAAGGAATCTGAAACACAGAGAGTTTAGGTTACTTGCTCAAGGTCAACCAGTGAGTAACTGGAGGAGTAAACATGTGAACCTGGGTGGAAGAGAAAATTTTTGCTTTGAATGTATATTTAAAATGCATTAGAAACTAATTATAAGAAAACATGGTGCTCAATAAGTGGCAAAACCTAAAGTTTACTTTTCTCCAGAAATTTTCAATCTTATTCCACTAGATTCCATGATTAAATATCAAACTATAAACATTAGTTATAGGCAAAACTGGTGGCAGTTAGAATTCTAAACATATACAGACTTTTTTTTTTTTTAATGTTTTGGGTCTGGCAAAGCCTCCTAACACATTTTGCCAACCCGTTTGCTCCTTAATTTTTAGATCCTTGAGTATCTCCAGGGAAACATAATACATATCCGATTCATTTACACTTAACTCATCAACACTTTGGTAAGGGTTATCTCATGGCCAGAAGTACTTTTCCCAGCCAGGGAAGACATCTTCCACTGACGGCCACCCGCACCCAACACGCCAGGCTCAAGGTCCCTCCTGGCCTTCAGCAAAGCAAAGGTGGGTTCAAAAACTGGAAAGTCAATCAATTGTCTGAATTCACAGTCTATGATGTAATTTGGTTACATAAGAATAAAAACAGTGATGAAAAAGAAGTATCTAAAAAGAAACATTTTTGTACAAATCATACACTGAAAAATCACTAATTATTTAATTCTATTCTCTTCTTTCTCATTCGCTAGACAGGAATTGCATCTTCTTACTGAAAATTTATCCCTGGAGGTGGCACATATTTAGCTGGTCTAACTCATTACCTTCCTCTAGTGGTTACTTTTTCCCTTCCTTCTTTCCTTCCTTCCTTTCTCACTTCTTTTCCCTTCTTTCCTTCTTTCTTTACTGTTTTCTTCATATAAACAGATAATTCATGCACACATTAAGAAAAAAATTAATCAATGCAAAGTAATTGTTCGGAAACAACTGTCCTTGCCAGTCACTTGTGTTTCATCCTATAGACATTAGATGCAAATGAAAGGGTGTGTGTGTGTGTGTGTGTGTGTGTGTGTGTGTGTTGTCTGTTTGAGGCACCAGCGGCAATATATACAGACTGTTGGTGTCCTACTCTTTCTCTTTTAATATATTTTGGAAATCAGTCCCCACCAATAGCACAGACCTGACTAATTGCTTTAAGGAATACAAAATGTACACATTTATATGAATTTACATACTTTAACTTATTGATAGATAAGTAGATTGTTTACTTTGGCTTTTGGTGCTGTTATGTTGTATATGAGGAGTAGATCTTTAAATACTTTTTTCTGCAGCCATTGTAACTTTCCATTTTCTTGCTCTTCTTACATTTGGTAGAAAATTTTCACTTTAATTAGACTTTCAACTGTAACTGCATGACTTTTTTTTTAAAGTTCAGGTTTTTTAAATAAAATTTTTAATGTCTTATTTATTTATTTTTGAGAGACAGAGAGAGAGACAGCATGAGCAGGGGAAGGTCAGAGAGGGAGACACAGAATCTGAAGCAGGCTCCAGGCTCTGAGCTGTCAGCACAGAGCCTGACCAGGGCTCGAACCCACGAACTGTGAGATCATGACCTGAGCCAAAGCCGGACGCTTAACTGACTGAGCCACCCAGGTGCACCTGTAACTGTGTGACTTTGAACAGCAATATCTTATACTTCGTATCACCCCCAAGGATCTTTGATTACTCAGTTAGCATGTGCATTTTGTGTATTTGTGTATCTACATGTGTTTAGATTACCTACATTTTTAACATTTTTGGTATTTTCAACAACTACTCTTGGCATTATTATATTTTTTTGCTTTTTAAATAGTCTATTTTTACCATCACTTTTTTCCTTCTGTCCTTTGGGTTGATTTTGTCAATTTTCTCAATCCTTTAGTTAAATTTTTATTCATTTTTATGCTTCATCTTAGTTTGCTGCATCTGCTAGGTTTTGATACATAGAATTTCATTATTGTCTAACTTCATACATATTTTGATATATATTTCACTTAGCAAGTTTTCACATTGATGTATTATTTAAGAAAACATTTTCTTCTAAGTTTCCAGATGGAATGCTGTTCATTGTATGTCTTATCTCACTTTGCAATTAGTTACATATGTAAATATATATATATATTAGTTACATACCCATATATGTACATGTATTTTTATGTGTGTGTGTGTGTGTGTGTATATATATATTATTTTGGCTATAAGAATACACATACTATTTCTACTCTTTGAAAAAATAAAAATTGTCTTTATGACCAAGTTTTAACTCTCTGTTTTGTGTAACTACTTAGTTAACTCTGAATTCCCCCCTAAACATCCTTCTGTTTCCCTTCACCATGGAGGATAGGGGAATCATGATGTATCCTGAAATTTCCATTAGTGGAGTGATATGTGTGCTATCATTTGTTTTTGCTGATCTTTGATAAAGTAAACTCTTGTCTTCCAATTTTAACCATTAGTCTTAGTCCCTGGTGCATTTTTTAAAGGTGTGGCTTTTTAAATTTTAAAATTTTATTTTTTTAAGTTTATTTTTTAAAAAATTTTTAACATTTACTTATTTTTGAGACAGAGAGAGACAGAGTGTGAGCAGGGGAAGAAACAGAGAGAGAGGGAGACACAGAATCTGAAGCAGGCTCCAGGCTCTGAGCTGTCAGCCAAACTTGGGGCTCAAATCCATGAACCATGAGATCATGACCTGAGCTGAAGTCAGAAGCCCAACCAACCCAGCCACCCAGGCACCCCTTAATGTTTATTTATTTTTGAGAGAGAAAGAGACAGAGCACAAGCAGGGGAGGGAAAGGAGATTGGAAGACGCAGAATCCAAAGCAGGCTCCAGGCTCTGAGCTGTCAGCAAGGAGCCTGACACAGAGCCGGACTCTGAGCCCTACCTACATGGGGCCCACACTGGGCCCACACAGGACTTGAACTCCTGAACCATGAGATCATGACCTGAGTCGAGGTTGGTCACTTAACTGAGCCATCCAGGTGCCTCTAGTTTTTAGTGCACTTTTGTTGATATGATATCCATTGTCTTGCCATTGCCTCTGCTGTCAGATTCATGTATCCTGTGACCTTCTTCTCCCCACTAAAGGATATAATTGAAAGTTGTTTACTTGAAATAGTTTTATATCTGTACCTATATTTATCTATTGATATTGAAAGTTGTTTACTTGAAATAGTTTTATATCTGTACCTATATTTATCTATTGATAGATATATGTATACAGAAAGAATATATACTACAAATTGAAATTAAAACATTGACTCAGTGAATTAGCAAAGAAAAGTATAGATCCATAAGACCTAAATACAATAATTAACAATTAATCTTTTTGCCCAGAAAACATAACTTAGCATTTTTAGTAGCCATGCTGTATTTCTATAAACAACTCCATAGCTAGAACAAATGAGAACTCATAAATCCTTAGGAAATAGCTTTGGTTCAATCAGAGAAAAATAAAGAACAATTCCACCAGTTTAAGAGAGAAAAGGGGGTTATTTTGTAGATCAGGATTGATTTTTATGGGGAAGCCTAGGATTCAACATGATTGCCAGAGTTCCTGAGTCTGTGGGAGGTGTTTGCAGTGTGGGCTCACAAGTTTCAGCCTATGGCATAGGGAAAACACTGGAGAATTCTAAAACCCTTTGAGCAAGGTGTGGAAATAGCTTTGAGGGCTGGTAGAGAAGTGACCATTCACTGGGGGAGAGGAAGATGAACAACATGTGGCTCTAAGAAGTGGGGGCCGTGGCAAGATCATGGACATTGGCAGCAAACCCACCAGGAATTGAGGTCACTGTGTAAGACAGCAAGGACAAGCTGAGGCCAGCAGGGACACGTCAGGGCCCTAGAACGGACGCCGTTCCCTCAGTGCCAGGACAGATCACAAGCCGCCACATCCACCTCTCTGCCTCCTCACTAGATATCCTGAACCAAGAACCGAGCTCACGCCCTCTGCCTGGTAATACGGAAAAGAGAAGAGGAAGCTAAAGCAATCCTTGAAGAGGCCAAATAGTTACCCAAAGGTGACGGAGTTCTAACTGGGTTCAACTGAGTTACATTAAAATAGCAAGGTTACATTTTTCTACCACAACTGGAATTGAATTCTTATGAACAAAGGTGACTTCAGTTATGGAGAAATGAAGAGAATTACTTTCAGCACGTCTGAGTTTTTCTCTGTGTAAAGTATATGCCCAGGCCAACCTTCGAAGCACGCCACCTTCTTCAGAGAAACACGTGTTCTGTTGATTTGTTCAGACATCTCCAGCGCCAGAAGTATCTCCTCTTCTTCTAGTCCCCTCATATGGGTCACCAGTCTCTCAACTTCCCTTGTGAGAAAGCTCGGAAGTATCCAAGGCTATGTCCCTCATTCTCTACATCCAATGTTTCATGAAGTGTTACTGATTTTACCTCAGAAATATTTCCCGAGTTGGATCTTTCTCTGTTTCCGCTGGCTCTGTGACTCTCATCATGTCTCAGAACGAGTGCAGCAGCGATTTATTACTCTGCATTCCAAAATTCTTTCTGTTCTGTAGTTTGGTGCCAGGTATCTTTCTAAAAAAATAATTTACTTTTCTTTCTCATCTGTTTACAGTCCAGGCTAGCTTCTCACTGGCCACAGTGTGCGGTTCCAACTAATTGTGAGCTTCAGGGCGCATCCCCGCCTGCCCTTGCAGCGAGGCCTCCCCCATCAACACCCCTTGATCTTGCCACAGGGAACTTCTCAGTGTTTTTGGTCTAAAAAATCTTATTTTCATGACACCAGGGCTGATTGGTATGAACCCTCTGAGTTATCCATGGCTAACTCTCTGTACTGCCTCTTCCATTTATTTAACAGTTAGCTACAGTGACTGTATGTTGAAGTTTTATAGTATTTTTCAAGATTTTTTTATTTTTAGGAGCACCTGGGTGGCTCAGTTGGTGAAGTGTCTGACTCTTGGTTTAGGCTGAGGTCATAATCTCATGGTTTGTGGGTTCAAATCGCACACTGGGCTCCCTGATTTCAGCATGGGATTCTCTCTCTTGTCCCTCCTCTGCTCTTGTTCTCTCTTTCAAAATAAATAAACTTTTTAAAAACAGATTTTTTAATTTTTACCAAAAATTTAAACAGATATAGGCATTTGATTGAAAAGGCAAACATTATTAAGAGGCTTATATTAAAACAAACAGAAGGGGCGCCTGGGTGGCTCAGTCAGTTAAGTGTCCAGCTTCGGCTCAGGTCATGATCTCACGGTTTGTGGGTTCAAGCCCCGCATCAGGCTCTGTGCTGACAGCTAGCTCAGAGCCTGGAATCTGCTTTGGATTCTGTGTCTCCCTCTCACTCTGACCCTCCCCTGCTGGCATTGTCTTTGTTTCTCAAAAATAAAAATTGAAAAAAAATTTAAAAAATAAATAAAACAAACAGAAAACAAAGAACATCCCCACAATCCTGCTCCCAGAGGGGGTCACTTTAACTTTTTTTTCTGTTATTACTACTATTACCTCCATCTTTTTTTTTTTTTTAATATAACACTATGTAGTGACTTCTGATTATGGAACCATATCTCTTTCCTGCATCATTGCAAAGTAATTATATCACTTTTTAAAAAATAAAGATTGAATACATCATCATTATAATGTGAATGTTAAAATGAACGCTATATTTATGTATATCACAGTTTTCATACCATGGCTATTGTGAATAATGCTGCAATGAACATGAGAATACAGGCGTCTCTTTGACACAATGATTTCATTTCCTTCCTCTCTGTGCCCAGAGGTGGGATTAGGAGCATAGGATAGTTTTATTGTTAATTTCTTCAGGAACTTCCATACCCTTTCTCATAGTATCTGTACAACTTTACATTACCACCAAAGGTGTGTAAGAGTTCCCTTTTCTCCACATCCTCCTAGTATTTGGTATCTTTTGTCCTTCTGATAAAAGACATACTAACATGTGTGAGGTGATACCTCACTCTGGTTTTGATTTGCATTTTCCCTGATGGTTAGTAATGTTGAACAACCTTCCATGGCCCTGTTGGCCATTCGAATGTCTCCTTTAGTAAAATGTTTCCTTTCTTCAAACTTATTTCATCATGAAATCCTATTTTTATGTAAACATTTTTTTTTACATTCTAATAATGTGAAAAACACTGGCTAAAAATACGTCTCAAATAAACCAAACAGGAAAGGAGAAAATAGCAGAGAGGACCCAGGGAATAAAAGAAACTTGAGTTAAAGCTTGAATTCCCTATGGGTTCAATAAAAAGTGATTCAAAACTTGGTGGTGGAAACGAAGGACCAGAAATGGAAATACCTTCCATCCCTAAGGGAGCTGAGGAAGCTGAATGGAGAAATACACTGAACCCTGGAACCGGAGTGTCAGAGCGATGTATCTGTGCATATTCGTAAGGTCATCCCAGCAAAGCTTCTGCTAGGGTCTGCGACACACCAGCTCCAAAAGCCATCTCAGTCTGGTAATCTTGATATTCTTGAGCTTCAACCGAGTCAAGTCAAGTAGTGAACAAACTGGACCCAGAGTGCTTGTCTAATGTCAGCCAACAAGCCTGAGGAGACTTTGAAATTATCTTAGCAAAGCAATATTGTGCTCTGTAAGCCAGTGCTTTGTTTTTGTTTTATTTTAATATTTTTATATTTCGATTTGTTTTCCTCATTGACTTTGCTAGTAAAATCTCTTGAAAACTACCAGTTTACCAGGTAATAAAAAAGATATATTTTTTTAAATAAATTGACTTCAGAAATGCTAAAATGTGCGGTGGCATTAGCAGTGGACTGCCAAGACTGGCAGAACCCTGGGATACACTTGGGGCAAATCTTACAGATTCAAATTATTAAGAAGAGTTATCTATCTTTCTTTCATAGCAGATGATTCTCTTTATGTTTCTTCCTAGTTGGGGGCAAAGTTCACACTTATATCCCAAGTGAAAAAGTATAGAGCCATGGAATATTATTTCATGAACACTGTGTAAGTTTATTATGTTTCCACATGTTATATCCTAAAGATACAATTTCTTAACATGGAATATGTATTTTTGGTGTGAATCACACCTTTATGCGCCACATGTATTTAAATAAGACCAAAATAGAGGAATCGTATTTATTTCTCTGTCAATAGACGTCACAGAGTTTTTTTTTTTTTTAAAATGCTCATACTTTTGGGGAAAGAACCAAAAAATGGAACTCCTTTTTAAGTATAATAAGACTCTTGGAAAAATTATCCAACATAAGAAGAAAATTAAAAAAAATAACCCACACAACCTTCAATTTAAAACATACTAGTTTGATTTCCAATATAGAATTTGTGTTCATATCTTTATTTAGCAATGTTACGGTTGTTTTTTTCCATTTGCTGTCCTCATAATTTGGTAGTTAACCTTCTTGTTTTTTAAAAAGAAGTTCTGCCAAAATATGCTGAGCAAGTTGTTTGTTTCCAAACCCTGAGAAATCAAAGAAGCAAGTAAGCCTTATTATTATGACATTTTAATTATGAGTGCATTTATGTATTTTTTTCTTTTGATCTTTGAATCGCTTTATGATTCTGGAAGTTAAATTTGTGAACTTGAGGGATTATAATCATTTACCTAAAGAGCAATGCTAACCCATAGGTATCTATAAATAGTTATGTAAATAAAGTTATGCCCATACTTTTCAAAATAATATGAACACTTTACATTTCTGTTGTGTCAGGGCTTTCATATATATAATTTCATCTGATTACCAAATAGCTTGGGATCCTACCAGGCCAAACATTGCTCTCCCCCAGGCTTCTCACCCCCTTTGGTTTGTTTGTGTGCTTGTTTGTTTGTCTTTTATAAATAAGGAAACTGAAGCTTACAGATGGAAAATGATGCCTCCAGGGTTGTGCAAATAGTAGCTGGGTGCTCAAGATCTAAAACTAAAAAATTCATCCTGCTTTTCATGACACTGGGCTCCTTCTCAGTATATAAACAATTTAACTTTGACTTGATGAGTGAAATGAGAAATGTGACTGCTAGTTACCAAGTTAGTTATTAACCTAAAGAAACCATTCAAATGGGTGACAGGGGGAAATGTGCAGAGGGAAATGAGAAGGTAGTAAGATGGAATCATGAAACTTCAAGGCTGCTTTTTTTCCCTAACAAATAATTTTCCTAGGACCTTACTGAGCAACCACAATGCACCCAGCTATATGCCACACGTTCAGGATAGAAAGATAATATGACATGAACTCTGGACTTGATACCATCCACATATAGATACCATCTGCATAAATACCATCCACATATAGATAAGCATTTATGATAACATACGGTCCGTTCTTTAGGCTTTAGGTTCTGTGGAACAATAGTAGGACAGATCTGGTTTTGTGAGTTGTTATAGTCTGAATTTTGTGTTTCTCCCCTCCCACCACCAACGTTTATATATCGAAATCCTAATTCTTAATGTGATTGTACTAGGAGGAAGGCCTTTGGAAGGTGATTAGGTCATAGCATGAAGATTTCATGAATGGGATCAATGCTCATATAAAAGAGAGCCCACAGAACTCTTCTCTCTCTCTCTCTCTCTCTGCCTTGAAGAGTATAAAACCAGTTAAATGGCCCTTGGAAGCAACTGAATAAGGCAGAACCTTGATATCCATACTCCATAAGTGTGAGGAATAAATGCCTTGCTTAGGCCATGTAGTCCATGGTATTTTTGTTATAGTATCCTGAGTTGGCTGAAATATGAAGTCTGAAGCTTACACAATTGGGTGTGGAGGGGGGAGGAGGGGGGTAGAATACAAGCAAAGACTATAGAAACTATAAATATAAAATTAGGTACAGGGTCTTGGAAGGGGTATGTGCTAAGGAGGGTCACTGAAGTTTAAGCTCCTTGATAATATAATCTTGATAAAAGAAGGGGGAGGAGCCTGGGGACAATTTTGAGCAGAATCACACTAGAGGGAGGAGCCAACTGAGCGGAAAGACCTGAAGGCAAAACACTAGTTTAGAGGGTGTCAAGGGCAGCAGCTGAGAATTTCTTAGGGGCAGGGAGAAAACATTCCTACAGAAAAAGCCTCTCGACACTACAAACACCTGAGTTGTTTCCCTGCCATTGAAAATACTCCCGTAATGCTTTTAAAATAAAATGGATGAACTTGAGCAATTATAACCATTTTCCCAGTTAAAAAAAAAAAAAAAACTTTCGTCACCACATATATAAACATCTTTCAAAGGTGATAATCCTCAAAAAGTTTTTGTCTTTAAAATGTGAATTTAGGGGCACCTGGGTAGCTCAGTTGGTGACGCCTTTGGCTCAGGTCATGACCTGACAGTTCGTGAGTTTGAGCCCCGCATCTGGCTCTTGGGCTCGTCTCCCTGTCTCTCTGCCCCTCCCCCACTCATTCTCTCTCCCTCTCTCTCTCTCTCTCTCTCTCTCTCTCTCTCTCACTTTTTCACCCTGTCGGTGTCAAAAATAAAAATAAAATTAAATGTGAATTTAAAATAAGTGGATGGAAATGACAAAAATGCCCTGTTGTAGCAAAGCCTTGTTTCAAAAATGTGAGGAATACAGAATAAAGGTAGAGGGTATCTTAGCAGGGGTGCAAGCCAAAAAACCTATGACACTAACTCAAAAGTAGGGCTGCTGAAATGGAGGTATGCCATTTCCTAACATGACTCCTGGTTACAGATTCAGTCAGTCTTTCATATATTCAACAGAGTCATTGAATGTTTACTAGGTGAGAAGCACTGTCATAACCGCTAGAGAAACAACATTGAAGAAAAGGGAAAAGAATAAAATTCTCAACGGCACTGAAGCTTATGTTACAGAGAGAAAACTGTCAAAAACTAACAAATAAATTAGTAACACATATGAGATTTGGATAGTGAGAAATGCTTTGGAAGATCATTAATAAAGTCATTAGTTAAGCAGGGAGTGGGGTGAGCAGTAAGCTGGGGAGGTGAGAGTTGCAATATTGAAGAGTGCATTTGGGGAGGCCGCACATTCAGGACAAGATTTGAGCAGAGGGAGTGAGAGAGGTGCCATTCCAGGAGAAGGAATGGTAGTGCCCACCGGCTGGAGACTGTTCTAAATCCCATGACAGGAATTTACCAATAACAGAATCTCAATGCATTTAAGTTGTGCTTAATACTTATATGTGAGTGTAGATATCCACATAGTACTGAACATAACTGAATAATAAGCTGCTATAATTATAATTGATTTTTATGTTCTTTATTATTATTTTATGGAGGGATAGTTGGCAAATAAAATTATAAGATAGTTAAAGTGCATAATGTGATGATCTGATATACATTATGATAGGACTCCCCGACATTGAATTAACACATGCATCTAAGGATTAGAAACGATTCAAGTTCAAACAGGTGAATTTCCTTAAGAAGTTAAATTCGCTAATTTTGTTTGACCTATTTTCAACAACCTGGAAATTTCTCAAACACCCCTAGACTATCTCAACTTTTGTTTTAGTCAAAAACAAAGTGCTGAAATAGGCTGTATACAGGTATTTTAAATCTTTAAGTAATACGTGTATCAGATGGGATCACTGTGTCCTGAGAATTATAAGCAGTTAGTTTGAACTCTTTGTCCTATATTCTCTGGGGTTGTCTGATCTCCCCAAGTTCTGGGGAGTTTGTGATCACCCTCAGTTCTCCAGCTTCTTGTCTCCTCCAAGGCTCCACTCCCAGTTGTGGCTCACTGAATCTCATTAATTTTTCTCTCCCCTCCGCCATCCCCCTTCTCAGCTCCCATGGCCAGATATGATCCCCCAGACAATATTCACAGGAGGACGTTTTGTGTGCAAGATAAACTATTAAATTAGGGAGCAAGAGGGTTAACTTGCATCACTTCACAGTTTTTTAGAAGCACTCACCACTGGAAGTGTTTGATCTCTGTGTTTTCCCTGCACATCTCCATGGCCACTCACCTTTTCGTCTGAACACTGGGTCCCGGTCCCTCCTGTCTTGTCAGCTCCTTTCTTAGGTGCTCTCCTTCGTACCAAAATCCATTTATTTCCTTGTGCAGAAAAGTTCAGATTTCTTTTTATTTTTCTTTCTACCCCTTGAGTTTTTCATATGTTCATATATATATAAAGATATATAGATAAAGTCATCTGGAAAGAAATCATGTCCTTTTTTAACTGTCAGTTTTGAGTTTTAAAAATTATTTCTTTCTTGTACATTTACTATAAATCTTCAAAACAAAATTACTGTTATTCATTGTTTTGCAGAGCAGAAATTTAAAGTGTAAAGTAGTTTTTTGCCCACAGCCACATGGTCGATTCTAAGATTATTTGTTCCCAAGGTCAATGCCTGACCTGAACTCAATGGCACCATGTAGCAAAGCCATGGCCAAGGAAAATAGGCTGTCTCCTTAGACAGGACTCTGGAAGGAATATACTCTCTATTGTGCATCTGAAGTATATTGAGAAGGTCATGGGTGGTATAAAAAACTAGATTCATTTTAGGAAAATGTACTTAGTAAAAACAATTTTGAAGAGTCCTCATGTATGATGCAATAACAGTTTTTATTTTTTTTAAATAGAAGCTCTAAGTGGCACCTGTGTGGCTCAGTCTGTTAAGCATCTGACTTTGATCTTGGCTCAGGTCATGATCTCACCTGAGCCCCAAATAGGGCTCTGCACTGACGGCGTGGGGCCTGCTTGGGATTCTGTCTCTCCTTCTTTCTACCCTTTGCCAGCTCATGCTCATTCACTCTTTTTCTCTCAAAATAGATAAATAAACCTAAGAAAAAAATAGCTTTCAAAAAACAAAACTTACAGTGGCTCATTGATATAATCCAAGACTATAAAGTCAGAAATCTTGTAAATAGCATAAAAATTATTTTTTTAAAAAATTCACTACTGTATGTTGGAATTAAAATGTGGGCGGTTAAGATAAAGCTTGAGAATTTATATTTGGATCTAAATTTAGGGAATATTATATTACATATAAATTAATAGCATTTGGGATTTTTTAAATGTTTTTATTTATTTTTTGAGAGAGAGAGAAAGAGACACACAGCGTAGGCAGAGGAGGGTCAGAGAGAGAGAAAGAGATTGAGACACAGTATCCAAAGACAGGCTCTGGGCTCTGAGCTAGCTGTCAGCACAGAGCCCGATGCAGGGCTCAAACCCACGAACTGTGAGATCATGACCTGAGCCGGAGTCGGCTGCCCAACTCACTGAGCCACCCAGGCGTCCCTAGCATTTGTATTCTCATTATTCCAAACAGTGCCATTTGCTTTCACTGCAGTTTTTCAAGCTTTAGATGGCTTTGATTAAGGTTTGACATCATGACATGCAACCTGACCCTCACAAATAACATCCCCAGAATGAGCTCACTGATCTGCTCTGTAATTCTTATACTTTTATATGCTATAACCAGATGAGAAACATCATTTTTTCATAAGTTAAATATTCTACTTTCATAGGCATTTCAATAGATAAAAACTTCTGTGAATGGCTAACAAATGAAGATTTTAATGCATTTTATGGAACATCTAGTGGTGTTGACAATAAGTAATTATCATCAACTTAATTCAGACATGAATATGAACACTTATTTCCAGTCTCTGGTTAATTGCTAGCATATCCTTAGGGTGTGAAATTCTTGTGGGTTATCCTGTGCCAACAATTAAGCCAAAGCATCCTTTAAAATAAATGATAAATCTCAAACCTGATACACATTTTCACTAAATCAGAGACAGTATTGGGTATCTAATGATGCATAACAAATTACCACAAAACTTAGTGGCTTAAAACAACACATAGTTGTTATCCTACAGTCCAGGCATAGTTTATCTGGATTCTCTCCTTTAGGGTTTCCCACAGGCTGCAATTAAGTCATCAGTTAGGCTGTAGTCTCATATGAAGGCTCTCCTAGGGAAAGATCCACTTCCAAGCCTATGTGGTTGTTGGCAGGATTCAGTTCCTTGAGGGTTGCTGACCTAAGGGCCTCAGTTTCTCACTGGACATTGGCTGGAGGCCACCCTCAGTTTCATATGGCTTCTCCGTATGGCATCCAGTGTCCTCAAAGCCAGCAAGGCTTTGATGTTACTATCCCATGTCATCTAATCACAAAAGTGACATTCTGCTACTTTTGCTATAGCCTGTTTATGAGAAGAAACTCATTAGGCTAGTGCACTTACCAGAGGAAGGGATTAGACATTGGGACCATCTTAGTGTCTAGTCTCCACAGAGACAATGAAAGATAGAACTTACTTCATAAGTTTTCAATATAAGTAAAAATAACCAGGTACTATAAAAGTAGCAAAAACAGCCAGGCATATCATAGATGCCTAGTAACAGTTCATCGGTTGGTTGTCTGTAATTCTGAGCTTTTAGAGGTCATCTGGTAGGCACAGAGTAAAAGCCAGTTACCCCCTTTGATATTCTGTCTTCTTATCTTTTTGTTTTTGTTATTGCTATTGCTATCATATCTTGCTAAAACTCATCTTTGAATTTTGACAAGCTCTTTCTTTCTGTGTCTTATTTTCTTAGTCTATATCATTATAAGTTTTTTGAAAACATCTCTTTCCTATCTCATAGGAATGTTAAAAATGTGGATGAGCTAGTGAGATATATGTGAAATTATGTTAAGCTCAAAAGAGTGAGACACTATTTAAACACAAAGATGTAGAATTTCATAGAAAGTACAATAAAAGTCATACATCCTTGAAATCATTTTCAAAGTATGATAATAGTAAACCTCAAACACACACTTAGGTCTCTATTCTGATGTTGCTTACCTATGTATAGTTAGTAAATAGAAAAGTGACCTTTAAAAATGATATTTGAGAGGAGAAATACAAGTTTACCACTGTGTGGCCATAAGAAGCCAGGAGTTTACACCACACACTCACTGCCACCACAGGGTCCGAAAAGGGCTGAAGCTCTTTGTGCTCTGCCTTTGGTCACTCTGGGGACAAATTCTATTAACAGCTTTGCCTTCAGTGTGATGTTGGGTTGTGACTACTGAACACCGACTTGTCCCTAGTAAGGAGTTTTACAATGTCAACATTCTAATTAGCATCCACATGGAAGGTGCCTGTTATTGTTGGCTTAGTAGCCTCTGTAATCCTGACAAACCATTCGATTGAAGAGGACTGTTGATGTAGTGTATAGCAGCCTGTGGCTTTCTTTGAAAGGGTTTATTAAAGCTGGATCCAGATTACAAATGTTTAACCTGGCAAATAGCACTATGACCTCTAAAACAAATATTGTGTCATTAATATAGCAGTGTCCGCAGATGGGACTGGCAACCTAAAATGTGCTGTCTGTAAACATTTTCAAATTATATTTGAGGTCCTTAATTAACCCCATTAGGCTTACATATTGAAACAACCAGTCAATCGGTATAAAAGAACAACTGAATAAAGATAGAGATATGGTTATATAATATGTACATATATATTACATTATATATTTTATAAATTATCTGGAGTCTGGGTTTTAAATCAGATTTAATGTTATTTGATAATTTTATTTCTTCCTTCAAGAGGCCAAATTCTTAACATGCCAGAACAAAATGAAATTAAGAATGATTAAATCCATCATTGAATTAGAAAGTAAGTTGAGACTTAGAAGTTACCTTACAGGTCATCTATACCAATCCCTCAACTTACAGATAAAAAAACTGGAACTCAAAGTGGCTGAGGAACCCAAATACGAGTTGAAGTGAGAAACCACAATTATGCTATTATACTCAATACATATCTATTAAAATTTTTCATCGTGGACTTTTGAAAACTGGCTTGGGATTTTCTTTCCAGTCATGAATGTAACTGATGACACCTTGTCTTATCTAATATTTTATTAGATCAACAAACACATGTTTTTGTTTCACGTTGCTCTTTGCACCTGAGATTGACACACTGGGTTAGATCACTGTTTTCCTCATTATGGTAAAGATTGTTAAGAAAATCCTCTGGTTTCTGGCATTATTTCCTACTTTGAATTTATGTTTTGGGCTATCCAAAGTTGGACTGCTCTGTGCTGGTTTGATCTCCCGGCAGACTTCAACTATGGCCAAGAACGTGAAGTTGTGCTTCAGTGTTTCTTTAAACAGTGTTTTTCTCTCTGCACATCTTCCTTCTACTTGATGATCCACGTTATTCATAATGCAGCAGCTACCTCAATGTCTCCAGCATCTATATTATTCATAAATGTCTATGTCGGTAGAATATTATTGCAATGGGCTTTGCTTCCATCATGTATTACAGTATACATTTCCTTCACTACTCATTCCTTCACTTGTTATTCAGCCATTAAAAGAACAGAAATCCTCATGAGGACTTCTACATTCCTGATCAAAGTATTTCCAGGTCTAAAGATCAGCAGAAGTGATCCTCTGGGGGTAGAGGAGAAGATCACTAGAATGTCTTATCAGAAACACATAAAAAAGCCTTAGCTCCTGAATCCTTCTCTATTTGTCTTGACTTCTAGATCTCATACTGCCTCATTTATTTTCTAAATCAGTTTGAACAACAATCGTTTCAACATGTTACTTCAACTATTGTTGATGAGGCCGCCCTCTGGAGAACATATTCCAGTGAAATGCTCCCTGAGCTTCCCCCATGCTCTCTCTGTATTTGCTTCTCAGGACTAGGTGTAGCAAAGCATATTGCCAAAAACCAAAACCAACCAAACAAACAGGAAACAAATAACAAAAATAAAATCCCTGACTACAAGGAGTTCTCCATTTAGGAGAGACAGAAAACTTGACACACAAATGCACAGATGAATGTTAAGGTTGCTACAGGAGAAATGCTATGTGGAGAAATTTCTTAAAGAAAAGGAATGATAGGCCAAACACTGGGTGGTAGTGTTTAACCACAAGGGAGGGAAGAGAGGTAAGAAGATCCCACATATCTAGAGAAGCGGGTGCAAAAGTACAGAGTCATGTAGAAGCGTGGCCTGAGTTCTGCATGGGGCCAGTATTGCTAAGGATGAATGCATTGTGAATACAGAGAAGTTTGGGGTGGGAAGATGGGCAACCACCGTAATGGCCTGGGAAGCAATGCTAAGCAGCTTGGATTATATCCCCAAAGCAACAGTAAACTATCAAAAGATCCTTAAACATGATTTTCTGATTTTATAAATTTTCTGATATATATTTACTGTACAAATGTAAGCAAATGCAGAAAACTATAAAGACAGAAAAATCTTTCATTAACCTACATCCAGAGAAAATCAATTTTGACATATATTTCCTTCTAATGTATTTTTGGTTTGTACTTGATATGGCATATATAACATTTATCATATGAATTATATCATGTAGGTCATGTTTTAGTCTCTTAATGAGTTAGCCTTTTGCTTTCCATTAAATATTAGTTGAAATCATAATTTTTAGTGTTTTGATTTGGCTTCACCATAAAATTATTTCATTATCCAATGATTGTTGGTTACTGTGTTGTTTCCAATATGTTATCATCATACATAAACTAAACCTATGTGCCATTGGAGGACTTTCTAGTCTTATAAGGTCTTGGCTAGTATACTCAGATGACTGCTAACTCCATGGCCTGAAACCCTCCCCAGATTCTTGCGCATTCCTGGGATTCTTTTGCTCTCAGAGCAGCAATTCTGCAAATGTGGTCATTCAGGGGTTCTGCGAGGTCAACACTATTTTCATTGTATTATGAACAAATTATGTGCCTTTTCATTCACATTGTCTCCTGAGGGCGAAGTGGAGTTTTCTAGGTGCTACAGACATGAGATGACAGCATCCTTCTCATGGGAATGGAATGTTTGGTTGTACTGTTTGGTTTTTTAAAAAATTTTCAGGATTAATGTTGAAGACAGTGAAGATGAATAGGTATAATACAATGGAACAATAGCCCACTGTATTGAGTGTGCCCACTCAATACTTTTTAAGTGGACAGGGCTCATAATACAAGACAACTGCTCTCTTTGTGCAACGTGGCATTTTTTTCCAAAGCAAGAAAATTCTGTCTCTCAGAGCTAATATGTGCCAACTCTTGATTAAGAGTTTTCTCCATATCAATATGCAACTACTGTTCAGTTTTAAAATTCCTAATATCTTAACTTTAGTTAGGTGTAAAGAATAGAAGGTGTGGCATACTCATATTTCTGCTATAGAAAGTTAGTGGAGAATATGCTAAGAGAATATGCAGAGTCCCATTAGGAGGCTATTCTGTAAGCCAGGTGAGAAAGGATGAGGCAGTGACAGTGTGACTACAATGGAGCCGAATAAGTGAGATGTGGGAGATATAGAATCCAGGCTGCTCTATTAGTGTCATTTTACAAACGAGAAAACAAGGGGCACAGTGGTAAAGTAAGGGCCAGTGTAGGCTTTGAAATGGATCTGAAACACCAAGTCTGTTGTCCTTTCTGCTACACCAGAGCTCACAAAGGTGATAACAAATCTAACAACTCACTGTTTTCAGAGAAGCTTTGTTCACAATCTTACAACTCCCTTTAATGTATTCACTTACACATGGATGTTATTGCCCTGGGTCAATGAGTTTGATATGGTTCTCATTCTCTATCTCTGTCTCTCTCCCCTTCTCTCCCCTTGTCCTTTTTCTTTTCTTTTAACTTATTGTTACTAGAGCTGCCCACATGGCAGTACTAGATGATGGTCATAAGTGAAACACATTTGCTTTACATATATAATCTTCTTAACACTTCTTTGTAACTTGTAGAACGATTTATTCCATAACAGTTGTGTCCGCCCTTTGAAACCACAATCCTTCGCCGGATAAGGCAAACGAGTAAGTGTGGTTTTGTTCAGAACTTTTCTCTAGGAGTGCTAATTACGAGTTCTGACAACTCTCCCAGCTAGAAACTCCCATCCAAATATTAGTTTGTGATTTCTTGGTTAATGTAGTTCCCTGTAGCAATGCAGAAGCTATTGATTTGACTTTGACTTTATGAAGACAACAAAAGACACTAAGTCATGTCCATAGAAAACTAAATGCTTGCCATCCTCACTGCTCTTTTGGAGGGATATCTTCCTCCGCTTGACTCCACAGTCATTGTTTCCACTTAATTATTTCAATTTTTACTGCGTATTTTCCCATTGAATTATTAATACAAAGGGGGAAACTGTGCACTGTTGTATACCTGTTCTGTATGGTGAACTACAGTAGACTTCCATAAACTATAATGCTTTACATCGTTTCATTAAATTTTATACTTAGTAAAATTCCGAAATATAGTTAAAATAGTCTATTTGGGGGACAAAAGGAAGAAAATACTTTTAATGAATCACAAAAGTCAAAGGATTTTGGAGAAAGAGAACTATGTCTTATTCTTGCTTAAGATGTTCAATTCTTTCTAGGCTCTCTCATTATGAGCAAGTGTGCGCACTGAGGCTTACACAATGTCAGATATCTCGGCATGAGTAATTGCAGAAAGTATATATGTACCAATACGGGAAGCATGTGAAGCTTAAAATGAGGCAGAAACAGCAGGGAAATTAGAAAATTGGGAAATTTTCTATTTTTATGATGCTGTTAAACATATTGCCCAAAGAGAACCCGGTATTATCAAGAAAATTGAGACTAAGAAGACAGAAGTCATTTTTTCATAGGGATAAATGCATTTATCCTTTTCCACAGCCCACCCCCGATGCCAAGAGTTCTTGATAATTTTCTTCAGATAGACATTCTGTTTTAATACAATCACATATTTTACCTCAGATCTAATTGTTCACGGTCTAACACCTTGTGTTCTAAATTAGCTTGAGGGTAAAATCTCATTTCCTGTGAATGCAACCTCTAGAGTCAAAATTGAAGACATGAATGTCAGAAATGCTATAGATTAGAACAAAAGTCCATCTTATCCAAGGGTACAGTATAACCAAGCAAATATTGTAAGAAAAAGTGGGCGCTTTCCATGTCCTTCACCTGAAACTTTGACTAATGTTATATAAACATTTAAAAAAATTTTTTTTAACATTCATTTAATTTTTGAGAGACAGACAGGACATGAACAGGGGAGGGGCAGAGAGAGAGGGAGACATTGAATTCAAAGCAGGCTTCAGGTTCTGAGCTTTCTGGATCATGACCTGAGCTGAAGTCAGACAACCCACTGAGCCACCCAGGCACACCATATAAACATTCTTAAATTCCCTTAGAATGTGTCCAATATCCACACCAGTAAGTAAAGGGGGCATACTAAAGAGAAATTAGAAATGTGCTTGGATATCTCATCTTGAGCTATTAAATATATATAACAATAAGACTATCTCAAGCATTACAATGATTCTTATCAGATTTTGAGGTAAATTTTTAAAAGTTGCAGAAACTTATGAAAAATAAGTTTCCCAACTTTAGGAAAGATGTTCATAGAAGTTCTGATTATTCCAGTTTGAACTACACATGATTTCTGTGGAGAACAAACCTGGTCATGGGGCAGAGGGGTTGAAATCACCCTCACCAATGTAGAACATACTGTATATTTACTTGTTTCTATGTTTATTTCTTGGCTTTGCACTGCAAGATGTACACACTGTGGCAAGGACTTTAACTGCCTTGTTCACCACTGGAGATTACCTCGTGGCATGTAACAGGTACTTTACAACTATTACTTAAAACAATAGATACAGCGATTTTCAATTTAGTAGCTCAAGCAATTTGCTTTGCTACCTTCTTTTACTGCCAAGGTTTACTTTTAGTTTCATTAGCATGGTCCTCCCACTGTACACTGTCAACAAAAATTGGAAATTGTTAATAGTTATTTCACTTAGTGGGTGAACTGTTCAGATACCTCAGTGATACATTTTGTTTCCTAGATCATGAGAAATACTCACTACTCTCCTAGAGAAGCTTCTGGTGGGTGTCAGGATTATGCCATTTCCTTGGGTGTCTATGAAGGAGAGTGCATCTTCTGACTTATCAAGGACGATCTCAGTTCAAATCATGGACTTTGCATAACTGTGATCCTCTGCTATGACCACCGGAGAGCCTTGTTTTGGTAACATGGGACAGTTCCGTGGGCCTTTCCATGACTTGGAATTTTCCCACTGATCTCTCAACCCAGAATAAATTTACTTCCTCCCATTCCCTAGATTCAAAGTATACTACTCCTTTAAATATTATCATAAAACTACTTATTTCAGGAAGTATTTTCTGACAGTCCCAGAACAGATGACTTTTCCATCATTTTATATGCCTCATTTGTATCTATCAAGTGTATCTATTTGTATCTCATTTGTATTTGTATCTATCAAGTGGTATTTTTTTCTTTTCAATGACTTTATTTAGGTGTATTTTTCATAGTCTACTGGCCATACCTATGATCTCTTGGAGTTTAGATTCTAGTAAGGGGTTAGTAATTAAGTAGATAAAGTTGTAAGGAAGAAATATAGTGCATTAAGAAGTGCTTCACAGAGAATGAAAATAAAGTAGCACAATAAAGAGTGGCTTGAAATGGTCAGACAGGTGGCATTTGAGCTCAGATCAGTGTGGCATCCATAAACCAGCTCTGCAGACCCAGCCACGGGGTCTTTCAGGTGCAGGGAACACCTCTTACCAGGGCTTCTTGGGAGCACAATTGGTGGTAGAGGAACTAAAATCAAGTCAGTGTTGCTGGTGCACCTCAGGTGAAAAGGAGGGTGAACTCATGTGAAGAGTGAGGGAAACAGGGACAAAATCATGTAGGCTTGTGTAAACCAAGACACAGAGTTTGAATTTTATTCTGAGGGAAGGGAAGCAACTCTAGGGTGCCATACAAGGGAATATGTAATCAGATTTGATTTCTTACATCCCTCCCTCCTTCCTTGCAAGAGTCACTCCTTTTTCCTTGCTTCCTCCCTTCCTGTCCCCTTTCCCTGAACCTTCCCTTCTCCTGACCCTCCCTTCCTAATTTCTTCCATTTCTTCCTTCCTTCATTCCATTCTTCCTTCCATCCTTCCTTCCCTTCTTTCTTATTTCCTTTCTCCTTTTTTTTTCTTTCCTTCCTCCCTCCTTTTTCCCATTTCTCTCTCCTACCCTTTATCCTTTTTCTTTTTGTCTGTCTGTTATTGCATAAGCATTCTGACAGCTCCGTGGAGAATGCAGTGGGCAGAAGGCTGTGGCTGGCTGCCTTCATGTGCCTCCACTGGCTTCTGGCATACAGTAGTTCTCAATTCAGCAAAAACATGGAAAGACTAGAGCAATAAGATGATCTTATAACTACTATTTAAACAACAGCACACCAATGTTTGTCTTCATTACTCACCTTGGGCCCTTTCAGCTACACAAAATATTGAAAATGTTGTACAATGTGGGCTATTGTGTATGTTTTCCTATGACAAAGTGCTGCGAGAGGACACGCATTTTTGTCTGTTTGGTGCAATGGTGTATCCCAAGTGCCTGGGAAAGTTTGTGGCACAAAGTCAAAGCCCAATAAATACTAATTGAATCCTCAAGTAATTTTCTTTTGTTCTTTTCGTTTTTGAACCTTCTTTCCACTTGTTTCTGACAACTTCTCTAATTACCAAACGAGGCTGAAGTGGTATAAAGGACAGGAAAAGTATTGGACTTGTGTCCCTGCCTCCCTCCCCATGACAGCTCCTCACAATGTTGTATCAACCCTTATGGTGTCCTTTGCATTTGTGCCTTAGGATTTCTGTCAGTTTAGGCAGCACACCAATGTGTTTGTTTTTCACAGTGTTTGGTGATTTTTTTTGTTTTGATTTTAATAACTCTTATTTTTCTTTATTTTTTAACCCTTGCTTTATTTTTAAATGCATATTTATTTTTATAGGGAGAGAGAGAGAGAGAGAGAGAAAGGCAGAGGGGGAGGGAGATAGAATCCCAAGCAGTCTCTAGCTGTCAGTGCAGAGCTCAGTGCTGGGCTCGAATTCATGAAGAGAAAATGACCTGACCGAAGTCAAGGAGTCAGATGCTTAGCTGACTGAACCATCCAGGTGCCCCTCTTTATTTTTATTTTGACATCCTTTCCACAGATATCTCTCTTCTAACCATTTTCTGAGATTCTTCTTTTAAACTTTTTTCCCCTCCACTCTAGTTGAAGCCAGTGCCTTCAAGGGACTTAATTAGTTCCATGTTTTCACTAGGAAGCCTTTTCCAGAGGTAGTGATTACAGAGCAAAAACAAAGCTTCATTGTTAATATGCTTCATTCTATCTGGAGCCTTGCTAGAAAAGTTTCTGTTTTAATGCTATAATTCTAACTTTAATCTTGGGCAACTAGCAAACCAACTACTTTTAATATGTTTGCAGTTCAAGAGATGTAGCTGTAGTGATAATTAGGGAATTAAATTATTCAAGGAAACTCTGTATTATGTTCAGAAAGAGAGAGTAGGATAGCAGAAAAGAGAAAAAAAATTGAAATGCAAAAATCTATCTATAGAGAAATATAATTGAATTAAATTTCTATAATAATTGGTGGAAATTGAAGATGAAGTTATTCAGCCTTTCAGGGTAGAATTAAGAGTTTATTTGATGACAGTAAGTTATGAGGAAGTGGATTATGGAAGGACCTTCCAGGAGAACCGGCACATACCGGTTTTATATGCCACAAGGCTATACCATGAAACCTGCTGGGAGGTCCTACTAGGCAGCAGGAGAGCAAAATCTAACGGAGCTGAAAACACGGAGCATAGGCAACACTCTGGGAAGAAGGCCTGGCCCATGCCAGGAAGGGAGCATATGTCTAAATCAGTAAAAGTGACAGACACATTTGGACTTGAGTACGGATCAAGCTAAAGTCACTACTTGGAGTGAGTGAGCTGATAGAAGACAGTGTGATAGCAGGAGGATTAATTCATCAGTTGTACCAAGATGTCTCCGCCCTCCCCACCGCCCCCACACCCCCTAAGAATTCCAGAAATAGTTTTAGGGATAGTAAGGCAGGAAGAACTGTTGGAGAGGTCTGGGCACTATTCCAAGAAAACATCTGAAATAAACATTAGGAATGAAGGTTGGAATCCAATTAGACAGAATGATCCTAATTAGTGTGGATTGGGCAGAGAAACCCCAGTTGATGTTCTCATGGGTAGTCTAGGGTTGAATACATGCAGCTATAACTATCTTTTAGGGATATTTGTTTTAGAAATAGCAGGCTTTCCAGACCCCTTTCAGCAGTAAGAAGTAGCCCCACATATCCAATCAGTTCTAACTTACGTCAGAATAGTGCACTGTCTCTAATCATCATTTGCAGATGAGCAGGACTGCAGCACACAGAGGCTTGCTTCTGGGCTGAAGGTTGTATTTGACATGCTAAGGACTGTAATAGAAATCACAGTAATTGAAGCTGTACTCTCTTCTATGTCAGTGTTGATTTCTATTCCATGCTGTGAATACACTGCTATCTACTTTATTTATTCCACTGATGGGCATTTGGATTGCTTCTTTATTATTATTGAAAATAATGCTGTTCTGAACACTCTTTTACATGCTTACTTGTGCACATGTGAAATATTTTCTCCTAAGCTAAGAATCAAATCGTTGGCTTACAGGTTATGCCTATCTTTGTCTTTCAGGATAATGTCAAATTGTTTCCAAAGTGGCCATCCAATTAGTACTCCCAATAAAAGTTGTGCATGAGTTCCTCTTGATCCACATTCCTACCTACACATAATAGTGACAGATTCTTAATTATTTTTTAAATCTAGTAGGCATGTAACCAGGAGAACTGCCCATCTGAAACCATCTTGAATTGACTGACAGAATTGAAAGTTAAAGAAATTGTTGTCTTAAGCCTCAATGATATCAGGAAAAATTTCTATGTGGCAATCCTTATACCTGTGCTATAAAAAATAAATCTATGGTGACTTTATTCAGAAAAATATCATTTGATTCAATAGCATTACTTTAAAATTTCATGATACTAACATGTATTCATGTCACTATGAATGTCTTTGAATGGATCTTAGGTCAACCATGCAATTCATGAATCAATGTCAAAATAAAAAAACACTGTAATAATAAAAGTAAAATAGAGTTCCAGAAATGAGAAGCAAAGAACACATTCGAAAACAGTCACACTTAACTGAATTTATAGAACTATTTAAAGTGAAAAATTAGAAATGTAGTGATGCATATGTAATTCCGTAACTAATCCTATGAGTTAGGTAAAACTGTTACCACCAATTACATAGGTGTCAACCTAGGCTTAAAGAGAAAAGATAATGTATAAAAGCTCACTGAGCTAAGAAGTGGGGAGAGCACAGATCAAATCCTGTCTCTGATTCCAAAGCCCATGGTCTTCACTACTATCCTAGACCTTCTTAGCCTTGGCTACACATTAGAATCCTTTGCAGAAACTTAAAAATACCAATTCCCAGACCCTTCTTGGAAAAATCAAATCAATATCTCTGGAGATCTGCAGTGTGTGTGTGTGTGTGTGTGTGTGTGTGTTAACTCTTCAAATGGTAATAAAAATGAAGTGAGAGTTAAGCTCTACTGCATTATGCTTTGCACTTACAGTGAAACTGCTAAGTCTTAACAGAGCCTGGATGGTCCTGCGTAGCTTAATCCCTGCCCATCTCCAGATTCATTTTGTACCTTTTGTCTACCCACGGATTGTTAGTATTAATTAAACACAGCTTTCATCTTTCAAGAATCATCAACTGTGAGATGGATTTAGAATCCACACAAGGACCATTGAATCATGTTAATTCCACACTTGAATTTACCACAAATTTGCTTATGTAACCTCAAACAAGTGCTTTAATCCCACGAAGCCATCGACTCCTCATGGACTCAGTAAGTTTGGAACTATTTCTTGTCCAAGACCTCACAGTATTTTAAAAGTGTAATATGATTCTAAAAAGATTCCACAATGTATGGGAGTTTTTAATTGGCAATAGACTAGCAGCTTACCACTGAAAACAATCAAGTAAGAATTCCAGAATCAGTGAATTTTCTGTATTTCACTGCCATCTATTGGATTTCATCTGCATCTGAAATTTTTTCTTTTAGGTTTTCCACATACAGATCAACTTACATTAATCAGGCCTGTGTCCTTTGGAAATGATGTTATGCTTCCTTTTGAATAAAATGAGATTTCTTTGTATTATTGAGAATAAGCCTGTTAGAATGAATAAATATTCTATTGATGAAATATATCTACGGGCTTCCATTTTTACTATCTATAATAGTTACAAGTTTCATTCGAAAAGCAGAACTAAGATAAAAATGATAGGATTATTAGTTTTTAAAGTTTATTTATTTGTGAGAGACAGAGACAGCAAGAGTGGGGGAGGGGCAGAAAGAGAGGGAGAGAGAATCCCATGCAGGTTCTGCGTGGTTAATGCAGAGCCCAACACCATGCTTGAACTCACAAAACTGTAAGATCATGACCTGAGCTGACACCAAGGGTCAGACACCTAACTGACCGAGCCACCAAAAATGATAGTTTTATTGAAAAATCATACCAGTCAAGAATCTTCCTCCCTAAGATTGAGCTGAGTTGTATCAATAAAATATTCATATTATTTAAGCTATTAATAATTTAGGTAGACGTGCCAATATTAGTGGATTGAGTTTTATTTTGGGGAAAGAGTAGGGAAGGGGAAAGAAATATGAACAGTGGAAGGGGACCCAAATTTTGAGAAACCATTGTTGAAAAATATTACAGATAGTTTTTCATACATGCTAGCATATTTCACTAACTATATTCAGACAATTTGGGAGGTGACATCCAGCAGCAACCAGCATCTCTGTTAGAAGATGCAGGTTCACAACCTTCTTAGAAGCTCCCTGGGTATAATCTGAAACCGGCCCCCATACACAGAGGGCAGGCAGGGGAGACCAAAGAAAGAGGAAGGCCACTCCAGGTGGGTAGATGGCAGTTTTAATAATAGCAAAGGGGGATTACATGAGGCTTGTCTTTGGCGGTGGCCTGATGAGTGGACCCCTGTACTCTCGTTCAAATCTCATGAGTTTACAAAGAGGCCCTAATCGGGCTCGGTCACATGCACCATGCCGATATTTCAATATCACAACTCCATCGTAAGGCTCTGTCCTTGGAGCAGCCTCTGAGAGTGGGAAAATCAAGCATAATCCGCATTTCAAGGACAGGGGAGCAAGTGAGGAGTCAGAGTAACCAGGTCCAGTGCACTAGTCAATAGACAGTCACTGCTTTTTTATCATGTTCCCCAACAGAAGACAAACTACGAAAAATTATCTTTATTTTCCCGATGCACATTTTTCCAAATTATAATACATTCTGGGACTAGATAATTTATACTTAAAATTTTTTAATGTTTATTTGAGAGAGAGAGAGAGAACAAGCAGGGGAAGGGGCAAAGAGAGGGAGACACAGAATCTGAATCAGGCTCCAGGCCCTAAGCTGTCAGCCTAGACCTTGAACCCAG
>NC_043714.1:23105191-23110685 GCF_006229205.1 Suricata suricatta
AATTTCCACATAACAGAAACTTTTAATTATTTACTAACTAGTTAGCAATACTGCATGTCTTTGTGTCTGAGTGCTGGAAAATTATCTTTTCTTTTGTGATACCTTGGTGTTAGATGAAAAGAGACTCTCCTGTAGCATTTGATGTAGCAAATACCTTCCTTATTAAGGGCAATAAGGCTTTGTTTATTTTGGTTCTGACAGTTGATAAATAAGAGCCTTTCTTTTATTTTCTAGAAGGTGGCATTATTGCACAATTTTTAGTTTATCTTTAATGGAGCTAACTTGCTAAGGTCGGGAGCCACACATTAAAAAAAATCAGCAGAGGGAAAAAGTGGGGGAGGATATGGTGGCAGAGTAAGGGGAGTACCTAGCAGTTGGGATTTTTTTGGATACCCACAGCCTTTAAGGGGATCCTTGAGGGGGGAAGGGGGTCTCTCAGAGGTCCATGAGTTCATTCACTATGCCCCTGCAATAGGAGAGGCTTTCTTTCAGTTCCACTGTGAACATACTTGACTTTCCTTTCCCTTCCCAGAGTCACTGCTGTCCCTCTTTAGAGAGTAATGGGTTCCCACAGCTGCAGTACTCTTGGAGGGCAGAACCCATGCACCCACCACCTTCACCTTCCACCTCCTCTCACAGAAGGGCAGCCCTGCCAGACCTGCCACTGCCCTCTTCTCCACGGCCACCTGTGCCACCAGTGGCCCGTTGCCACTCCCCTCACTCTGCAGTCTCTTCTGTTCTCCAATGCCCCCCATCTTTGGGTTTGCAGCTGGACGGATCTCTGCAGTGCCCAGCTAACCTGTGCGCAAGTGCTTTTTTTCTTTTGTTCAGTTATGGATGTCTAATTAGCTGTTAAGTCTAAGGGGAGAGGAAAAGAAATGACTCATGCTGCCATGATGCTAATGACACTACCACCACCCAGCTTTCTTTTTTTAAAATTTATTTTACTTTTGAAAGAGAGAGAGAGAGGGAGAGCAAGCGAGCATGTGTACATACGTGAGCAGGGAAGGGGCAGAGAGAGAGAATCCCAAGCAGGCTTTGTGCTCTCAGGGCACAGCCCAATGCAGGGCTTGTTCCCATGAACCATGAGATTATGACCTGAGCCGAAGTCAAGAGTCAGACACTTAAGTGACTGAGCCTCCCAGGTGCTTTACCCCCATATCTTTCAATTGGATTCTGTGCTCCTTTGATATACCTGCATCAATATATAGTATATATTTATTACTAAATATATAGTATATATTTGTCGTAACCCGCACTCAGGGTCGCGTTACTTTACTGAGCCCCGCATTGAGGCGCCAATTTACGACATATATTCATTACTATATATATGGTGTATATATACTACAGTATACTATATCATATATGTACTATATATAGTAACATATGCATAGTATAATATATATATATACTAAATAAATAATATATAGTAACATATATATAGTAATAAATGTAACAAAATTTGTGCAAGGTATTTTTGGATTAATGTATAACATTTTACTTAAAGCCACTGAAATAAAACTTGTAAGAGAAAACCCGTATTATGAAGGTATCAGTTCTTTCAAGTTCATTCAATCCACATAAAAATACCAACATGGGGTGCCTGGGTGGCTCAGTTGGTTAAGCAACCAGCTTTGGCTGGGGTCATGACTTCGCGGTTCGTGGGTTCAAGCCCCGCGTCAGGCTCTGTGCTGACAGCTAGCTCAGAGCCTGGGGCCTGCTTCTGATTCTGTGTCTCCCACTCTCTGTGACCCTGCCCCGCTCATGCTGTCTCTGTCTGTCTCTCAAAAATAAATAACAGAAAAAAATTTTAAAAATACCAACATAACTTTTCAGGTAAATGTAAAAACTGATTCTAAATTCATTTAAAACAGATGACCAAAAATTTCTGGGAATATGTTGAAGTAGGGGTGCTTCGTCTCTCAGAAGTAAAACACTAGAAGCAGTAGTACTTAAAACAGTGTGATATTTGGGAATTCTGGGTGGCTCAGACAGTGAAGTGTCTGACTTTTGACTTTGGCTCAGGTCATGATCTCACCATTCATGTGATTGAGCCCTTGGGTTTCTTGGGAGTCTGTTTCCCCCTCTCTACCCCTCCTCTGCTTGCATGCATGCCCCACCTCAAAATAAATAAATAAATACATAAATAACCCTAAAAACCAAAACCAAAACAAAGCCAGGTATGATATTTGTTAAAGAAGGAGCAAATAAATGAATTAAATAAAAATGAAGTTAATGGATATATATGTCAAAGGTGATACTGTAAAAGTGGGAAAAGGGAAAAGGCCTCAATAATTTCTAGTTATATTATTGAATATGAAATATAATAGCTTTAAATGTTTAAAAAAATGTTGACAAATTTGTTTATGATCTTGAGATAGACCCAGAGCAATATCCATAAAGGAGAAGATTGTATAATCGATTTCTTCAAAATGTGAAAACATCTATATAATAAAGTCACCACTAATTATGTTTAAAATGTGCTGTTATTTGTTAAGCAAAGCATTACCTTTTTCATATACCTAAAGAACTCCTAAACATCATTTGGGACAATGCAAACCTCCACAGAAAAATGCCAAAAGTCATGTATGAATATATTGCCCATACTTAAGTAGCTAACTTTTTTAAAAATAAGGAAACAAAGGTTTGGAAATTCCAAATATTAGTATTATTGTGAGGAAAGAAGGTCTCTGCTGCTGCTGAGAGTATAAATTGCAAAAACTCTTTGGAAATTGATTACAGAAATGTTGAATGCACTAAAACAATACTCTTCCATGTCTAAGAATAGATCCTGGAAAATTCATGCCTGTGCCCAGAAGACATGTAAAAGAATGGTCATTGTCATATTCATCCTAAGAATAAAAATCTGAAAATAATCTAAATGTCCACCATGGGAAGAAAAAAATGCATGGTTGTTGGGACCTAGTAGGCAAAAAATACCCTCAAACAATATTTGGCCTCCTGGGCTGCACATATGGCTTCTGTTCATCCTATGATTTTCTCATTGCTTTGCAAAGAGGCATATACTGTTAGGCTTTGAATCAACTTGGGTCAGTCAGTGACCTTCCCTTACTTTATTTTCTGGCTCTTTGTCTGCTGTTGGGAGTGAACATAATCCTCTGCCAAAAGATTTGCTTATAAAAGGATGAGCATCTTGCCCTTGAATAACTGATGAAGGGCCTTAAGAAATGTATATCTTCTCATAGAATTCTTCAGGCTTATCTTATGCTTAAAACCAGACTATTATTAGGGGATTCCTCTTTTGTAATGACTTAATCCTGTTACTTACTACTGTACAGATAAGAATGACCTTTTCCGGAGCATGTCTTTACTTCAAGGACCTTGAACTATGTAACCATTAAAAAAACGATGTAATCACCCATGGTATATAAGACCCTGGCTATCTTAATAAAGTGTGGCTTTACCACCATCCACGTTGTCTGTCTCGTCTGTCTTGTTTCGTCTTGTCTCGTCTCGTCTGGTCTCGTCCTGTCTTCTTTCCTAGAGATATTGTGCTGACACCAACCCCGTACTCGGGACCTTTCGACTGGGGTGCGTGGGTTGGTCCCCCGCATATGGTTATTCCTGAAATGGGAAACAATGTAACAGTCAAAGTGAGTGAACTAGAGCTACAGGTATCAGCAGGGAGATGTGTTAAGAATATATCATTGTGAGAGGTGCCTGAGTGGCTCAGTGGGTTAAGCATCAGACTTTGGCTCAGGTCATGATCTCATGATTCATGAGCTGGAGCCCTGCATGGGCTCTGTGCTGACAGCTCAGAGTATGGAGTCTGCTTCAGATTCTGTGTCTCCCTTGCTCTCTACCCCTCTCCCGCTGCTCTGTCTCTCCCTCTCTCTCAATGATATATAAACATTTAAAAAAATTTTAAAGAATATATCATGTGAAAAGAAAACCCTGTTGCTCAAAGACATGTACAATGCAGCACTACTTATGAAAAATTATACCTGGTTAAACAATACCCTGAATTATATTTAGATGCATATATAAATGTATAAATGACAAGAGTCATGGATTCAAGAGCTATGTGTTAGACTTGTGATTGCCCCTGAGGAATGGAGGAGGGGAACTGAGTCGGTAAGCATAGGAAGAAAACCTCATAGAAATTCTGTGTAATTCTTTTTCCAGAAAGCGGAAGATACTAAGAGATTTTTTCCTATTGTAATAAAGTCATTTTTAATTGCATAGTGAAGCAGAGATCTTTTATTTTTCACTCAAGCAGAGTAAACAATGAAATCAGAGGCAAAAGCACATTCACTGCTAATAAGAAATCTGACAAGGCACACTAAGGTCACGTCTTTCAATAACTTGAGTAAATAAGCAGATGAATGGACCAGCTGTGCCTGAGGTGACGCTAAGCATCTGGCTGATGTGGGAGCCAGAGGGACTCGGAGACATGTACATGAGCGATAGACCATTGAATAGACAAGATAACTCCTAAGTCAGGCTTTGTCAAAATAGGCAGAGGTAGTTACAAAATGCCCTCCTTATTTTGAAAAAAACGAAGACAATTTACTTAGAAAATAACTCTGTATAAGCAGTCTCATAACTCCATGTCTGTTTGTCAAAATGAGGCCTTTAACCATTTGGTTCTAGTTTTTTCTGTCTGCTGAACTTTCTCAGTTCTGCAGCTGAAGTTATCACAGACGACCGATAAGCCTCACAGCACAGTGCTCTTTTTTTATTAGCTCCCTGTGTCCCTGAAACCTTACAGAACCCACTGATCATGTGATTACAGAAAGCACATTTCTAGGAAGGCAGATGGGGGATTGCCAAAAATTAGCTGGAAGAGTTGCTGGTAGTAGATTGATTTAAAAACAAACACACAACACAACACAACTCAACACAACATAAAACATAACCAAAAAAAGAACATATTCCAGTCCTTCTCTGTGTGTTTGTCTGCTTGTCTGTCTGTCTGTCTGTCTCTGACACTGTCACTGTTAGAATAGTTCCTTCCTGCAAAGTTTTAAAAAAATATAAGGCTGATTTCCAGGACTTCAATCATCACTATGAAAAACTGAGAGCTCCCATTTAAGACAATAATTACTAAATGAAGGTAAAAAATAAATGATGTGAGTCATGTATACCCTCCTGCTGTTTAAAGTTGAAAGAGGAACTCATAAAATTTCAGCCAAAGAAAATAACATTGGCATAAATGATGTTTTTACACTTAATGTGTTGCATGAATGTCCTTCTGTAATATCCAGATTATAAAATCTTTGCAAGGGACCAAGAACTCAGTGAATTCACAAATGTTCACAGTGATTCAAAACAAGTTGGTTTGTTGCATCTGTAGCAAAAGCCTGTGGATTGTTTGGGAATTATCTTCAGTTGGCTGGAGTCAGTCAATTAATCTAGCTATCCTTTAATTTTTATTCTCATCTCTCCTTTCAAGGCCCTTGGCCAAGACTTAAACTCACACCACCCCAAACTGCTAAGGATTCATCTTTGGTTATGATGATTCAAACTTAAA
>NC_043714.1:23110785-23111996 GCF_006229205.1 Suricata suricatta
ACTTTAGTTTCCTTGGTGGCTAATGATATTGAACACTTGTATGTTTGTTGGTTATTTATAGATCTTCTTCTGTGAAGTGTGGTCTAATTCTTTACCCATTTTTAGTTGAGACATTTATCTATGATTAAGTGGTAGATTTAAATTTTTTTTTAACATTTATTTTGTTTTTGAGAGACAGAAAGAGACACAGCATGAGCAGGGGAGGGAGAGAAAGAGAGGGAGACACAAAATCAGATGCAGGCTCCAGGCTCTGAGCTGTCAGCACAGAGCCTGATGGGGGGCTCAACCCCACAAACTGTGAGATCATGACCTGAGCTGAAGTCGGATGCTTAAAAGACTAAGTCATAGGCACCCCAAAATGGTAGATGTTTAAAAAAAATACACACACACACACACACATACACATATATATATGATCTCAGTCTTTGTAATGTATATGTATTATGGACATTTTGTCCTGAAGTATGGATTGTGTATTTATTTTCTTAAGGATTGTTCTGATGAACAGAAATTTAAAATTTTGATGAAACCTAATTATCATCTTAAAATACTATTCTAAGAAAGAGTTAAAGTTTTCTGACTAATGCATCATTAGAGTTTTGTACACTTTTGTTTTTTTCAGTTAGTCTTAAAGATCTCCTTTCAATATTTCCTATACGCCAACTCTAGTCGTGGTGAACTCCCTCAGCTTTTGTTTGCTTGGGAAAACTTTTATTTCTCCTTCATATCTCAAGGATAACAGAGCTAGATTCTTGGCTAAGTGTTTTTATCTTTCACTGGCTTGAGTATGTCTTTCTTCCCTGGCCTCTAGAGTTTCTACTGAGAAATCTGCAGATAGCCTGGCATAGGTACCTTGTAGGTTAGTGGGTTCGCCCTACCCATTGCAGCTGCCATTAAAATTCTTGATCACTGACTTTTGATAGTTCAAATATGATGTGTCTTGGAGAAGGTTTTCTTGCTTTGAGATAATAAGCTGTTCTATTGGCTTTATGCACTTGTATATCCAGTTATTTTCCCTGGTTTGAGAAGTTGTTGGCTTTTATTTCTTTTTTTTTTAAACTTTTTTAAATGTTTTTATTTATTTTTGATACAGAGAGAGACAGAGCATGAGAGGGGGAGGGGCAGAGAGAGAAGGAGACACAGAACCGGAAGCAGGCTCCAGGCTCTGAGCTAGCTGTCAGCACAGAGCCCGACACGGGGCTCGAACCCAC
>NC_043714.1:23112096-23113369 GCF_006229205.1 Suricata suricatta
CACTGTCAACATTGTTTAGCCATTCTGGTTGCTGTGTAATGATATCTCATTGTGATTTTAACTTTAGTTTCCTTGGTGGCTAATGATATTGAACACTTGTATGTTTGTTGGTTATTTATAGATCTTCTTCTGTGAAGTGTGGTCTAATTCTTTACCCATTTTTAGTTGAGACATTTATCTATGATTAAGTGGTAGATTAAAATTTTTTTTTAACATTTATTTTGTTTTTGAGAGACAGAAAGAGACACAGCATGAGCAGGGGAGGGACAGAAAGAGAGGGAGACACAAAATCAGATGCAGGCTCCAGGCTCTGAGCTGTCAGCACAGAGCCTGATGGGGGGCTCAACCCCACAAACTGTGAGATCATGACCTGAGCTGAAGTCGGATGCTTAACTGACTGAGTCACAGGCACCCCAAAATGGTAGATGTTTAAAAAAAATACACACACACACACACACATACACATATATATATGATATCAGTCTTTGTAATGTATATGTATTATGGACATTTTCTCCTGAAGTATGGATTGTGTATTTATTTTCTTAAGGATTGTTCTGATGAACAGAAATTTAAAATTTTGATGAAACCTAATTATCATCTTAAAATACTATTCTAAGAAAGAGTTAAAGTTTTCTGACTAATGCCTCATTAGAGTTTTGTACACTTTTGTTTTTTTCACTTAGCCTTAAAGAACTCCTTTCAATAGTTCCTATACGCCAACTCTAGTCATGGTGAACTCCCTCAGCTTTTGTTTGCTTGGGAAAACTTTTATTTCTCCTTCATATCTCAAGGATAACAGAGCTAGATTCTTGGCTAAGTGTTTTTATCTTTCACTGGCTTGAGTATGTCTTTCTTCCCTGGCCTCTAGAGTTTCTACTGAGAAATCTGCAGATAGCCTGGCATAGGTACCTTGTAGGTTAGTGGGTTCGCCCTACCCATTGCAGCTGCCATTAAAATTCTTGATCACTGACTTTTGATAGTTCAAATATGATGTGTCTTGGAGAAGGTTTTCTTGCTTTGAGATAATAAGCTGTTCTATTGGCTTTATGCACTTGTATATCCAGTTATTTTCCCTGGTTTGAGAAGTTGTTGGCTTTTATTTCTTTTTTTTTTTTTAACATTTTTTAATGTTTTTATTTATTTTTGATACAGAGAGAGACAGAGCATGAGAGGGGGAGGGGCAGAGAGAGAAGGAGACACAGAACCGGAAGCAGGCTCCAGGCTCTGAGCTAGCTGTCAGCACAGAGCCCGACACGGGGCTCGAACCCAC
>NC_043714.1:23113469-23122951 GCF_006229205.1 Suricata suricatta
TTTCCAGAAACTTTCTTAGTCATATCTGAGTGAAAGTGAATTCCTCCTCACTCTCCTGGATGAAGTGGAAAAAGATTGATGAAATTGAAAACATTTAAAATACCTATTAAGTACTGTACACTTTGTCTAAATAACAAATCCTCCAAATATTTTCCCTGAGTCCTACACACTGTATTCTAAGGTTTAAGCAAGTATTTTGTCTGGTCATTCAAATAATTATAGAGCATCTTTTAAAGATTTCTTGTTTTTACTTTTTAACATTAACACAAACTTAAACTTTGAATCAATGATTCTAAATATTAGGGGTAAAATGCCTTATAATTTTTCCTATATTTTGACAGCACTTCTCCCAAGTTTTGACTATACAAGATGGTTATATTAAATAACATTTTCTGGAATAATGGTTCAAAACAGTGATGTAAGAAGCCTTGGCTTCTTCCGACTGCTCTTCATTTACCAAATCCTATTTCCTTATCCTTTCCAACACCAACTGACTACATTTTCCATCCTCTTTTGAAATGTTTATTTATTTTTATTTTGAGAGAGAGAGAGAGACAGAAAGAGTGCAAGTGAGAGAGAGGGAGGGAGTCCCAAGTAGTCCCCATGCTGTCAGTGCAGAGGCCAATGCAGGGCTCCATCCCTTAAGCCATGAGATCATGACCTGAGCCAAAATCGAGGCAGACGCTCAACCACCTGAGCCACTGAGGAGCTCCTCCATTCTCCTTTACAGGCAGGTGGGACCATATAAACGGATGGGATGTGGGTACAACATGCCCAAACCAGTTCCCTAAGAACTTCCCCAGTGACCCTCCTTTATTCTTCCTCTTTTCTCATCTGAGGCCAGAGGTCAAAAGTTCTGATTCCTTAGCAGATGTTGAGGTAAAAAAAAAACAAAAAAACAAAAAAACCCGAAAGAAAGAAGAAAGAAAAAAGAAAAAGAAAAGAATTCTGATCGTAGGGTCAGCACTTAGGGGAGCTGCCTTGTAGAATTGCCAGGCTAAGAACTTTTCTTAGGTAAGCCACTACAATTTGGGGCTATTTGTTACAATAATTACCTTATCCTGATTATGACACTGTTATTTTTATGGAATGACATTAATCCAAACTCCTAAATTTAATCTTCACTGTTGGTTTGAAATAGAATTTTCTAAACCATCTTCTGATACCTATTATATTAATAACCTTATGTCTAAAATCAATCTGAAGATTTATGCAATAACTTTAAAAACTTATCAAATTATCATACAATATTTTCAACTGCCTTATGATGAGTTATTTTCATAGATTATTCAATGTTCACATTGGATTCTTAGAATAAAAATATTGCTGAATTCAATTTGCTTAATTTTATTTTGTATTTTTGAGTTACCAATAACCAGTGACCTATTGCTTTCACTTTTCCCATTTTTACTTTTTTCTTTCTTTTCCTACTAATTTTTATATATTTTGACATATATCTATAATGGTTTTCCAGGATTGTATTAGCTTACACATGTATTCACGGAAAAATAAATTCTACTCTGTGGATCATTTCAATGGAATATGTTTATCACCTGAAAGTTTGGAAGAATTTTACATTAAAGTACCTCTGGTTAGTTTCAGACCTTTGTGATTCCCCTGAAAAGTATCCATTTTTGTAATTAAGAAATTTATTTCTCAATCCTACTGTTCTTTTCTCCTTCAATTTTTGAATTTTTGACTTAAAATAAAAAAAATTCATAGCCAGATCTCAGTGACATGCTCAAAATGATTAAAAATAACATATTCTAAAACTAAACCTGTTTAGACTTCTCTTGTAGACTTATGAGACAATCATAAATAGTATTCCTTTGGACATTCCTCATAACAAGCTGACTCTTACTCTCCTTGTTTCCTCCCTCACAGTGAGGCAATAATAAACAGAACCTGAAACTTTTCTTAATCACTGGTAGAGGAGAAAACAATTAGAGTTACCTTTCACAAAGATATAAAAGAATAGACGTTAATAGAGCAGTACTAAAATCCAAAAGTCAAGTCCTCATGAATAGAGTACAAGCTCAGCAAATATTAACCAAACAACTAAATGAATGGGGCCTCAATCACTATTGCCCATATTCTCTTGGATGTTTCTTCAGGCTGGTTGAAAATTGGAGAAGAAAATGATTTGTTTGGTTAATTATAAATTATATAATTTTTGTTTTTAATTTTTAATATTTATTTTTTGGGGAGTGACAGACAGAGTGTGAGTGGGGGAGGGACAGAGAGAAAGATAGAGAGAGAATTTGAAGCAGGCTCCAGGCTCTAAACTGTCAGCACAGGGCCCGATGCTAGGCTTGAACTCATGAACCGAGAGATCATGACCTGAGCCAAAGTTGGATACTTATGACTCAGCCAGGAACCCTTTAAATTATATTTTAAAATGACAAAACATGTTTCTCGTGGAATTTGCAAGTGTATGCAGTAGAAGATCAGCTTAAATGGAATTTTGTCCATTTAATTTTATCCCAAACCCTAGGATTTTTAAAATGAGAGCCTATTAGTTTAACCTTTTCCAGCTATCAGATGTGGTCTTCCTATATTTATTGAACATTTTGTTATTGATAAAATATAGCTTTTCAAAATATCTCCTTCGAAATAAAAACACCCTATTATAAGAAGTTGAGTATAGTCCAATGGCCCAGGGAGAAAAGTCCCCTAAACTTTGAAGCTAGTAATCCCTTTATACACCTTAGAAAAGTAAAACCCAATTCAAACATAGTGTGGAAAATTAAATACTTATATATCAATTTGAAGAATAAAGCACAAATCTTCAAAACTTCTTAGGGATATTAATTTTTTATTTGCGCTATTGGATCATTTAATACCTGTGAGGTAAGCAGATGGTGACCATTTTATGCAGGGAAACCGAATATTATAGCAAATATTGGTAGAAATCTGTTGTTTCAACATTTCTTACCAAGAACATGATTTTGTAATACTTCAAACAAGTGTCTAGATTCCGACTGAGATGACAGTGGTGAAAACAGTGCTGCCACGGATGCCTGTTAGCGTACCAGGTGGCCCCATTCCACTTCCTTTCATTACCAGCCCTGAGCCTAAAGGTAGCAAATGCACCTCTTGATGAAATAGAGTGTGCTGAGACTGACTTCCCTCCATGCACGGAGTAAGGGCCTGATACCCTATTGTTCATTACACAGGGGAGGTGATTCTTAGCAGGATCAAAGGGTTCCTTCTCCTTTCTTCATTCATGAAGAGAAAGAGAGAGAAGGAATAAGCCTCCTCACCTGTATGTAAGTTAGTGTCCAATTTTAATACATGGCTCAGCAATGGCAAGATAGCACTTGGGCTCTGTCTTTCCGGAATTATTTTCAACTTATTTCCTACTACAAATTTCTTGTTTCTTCTGTCAGAAAGATCAAGGCTTACTCCAGCGGTTGCCTATAAATTCATGAATTTAATTCTGTATTTAAAATCTCTTAAGCATTCCCTAAAGGCACATGTTCCCAAAACAATTCCTGAAAATGATGATTGATTAGTTTAGGAAAAGACAACAAATAAGTTTGGGAAATATGTGTTCTTTGAAGTAATATAATGCTAAGACAACTATGTAAGACAGCATATGATCTTGGCTTGAAGCTGTGGGTGTTTGCATGTGAGTAAAAGACTTGGTGATCTGTATATATACTGATCGTGAGTGAAAAAGAAATCTTCCAGATCCTTTGCTAGTATTCAATAATAGATAAGCACATCTCAGTGCGGAATTCATTAGTGTACTTAAAAATTAAAACTATGTTATAATTTCCTTGAGGTTAATAACATATAGAGATTTCTGAAATTCATTTACTCTGTATTCGTTTTTCTTTCTTTTTGAAAGCACTGGAATAAATTCTTGCAGAACCTTTTATTTAGTTTCATATTGTTAGATAAAGTTAGGCTTTGAAAGTCTCTTGAAAAAAGATGAATTCATAGATGTAGAAAGTGGAACGGTGGTTATCCGTGGCTGGTGGGAATGAAGGAAATGGGGAGGTGTCAAAGGGTACCAAATTACAATTGTGAGAATGGATAAGGTCCGGAAACCTAAGGTGAAGGCATGGTAACTATGGTCAGTTATTATGTGTTGAACATCAGAAAATGTGAACAGAGTGGGATTCAGGCACACTCATCACACATAATAAGTGAGGAGATGCTTAGATTAACTAGTTTTACTGTAGCAACTGTTTCACTATCTGCATGTATAACAAATCATCATGTTGTACACCTTTGATATGTAAAAGTTTTCTTAAAATATATAAGGATATAAGAACCACATATAAACATTTTAAATAAAAATCTCTGAAGAAATGACTAGGAAAACTTGATTTGGAGTCTACACCAGCACCTAAAATTTTCCTTTGTTCTAAGTTAAATGTAGAACTCCTAATTTCATACACTAATTACAGAAGGGCACGTATTTGGGAAATAACTGTTTCTAAAACCTCTTTATTTGCTTTTCGAAGATTTTGGTGGCATTTGAAAACACACATCCCGTTGGGGCCAAATTATGTTCTTAAACACAAGCTACCTTTAAAAATACTTTGCTGATGGTAAACATATCATTCTTGTTGGAGATAGAATTGCTACATTTTATGACTTGGTATCATTTTTTTCCCACTGTTGTTGTTAACTTGGGTTCTTGCCTCCTATTCTTTCAAAGACTTAATTTTGAACGTGACATAGGCCTTTACCCCTCTTGTTGATGCTACCCTCCACCTGAACATTGCATCAAAAATTTGGTTTTATTGCTTGTGTGATTGACTATTTGAACAAGTCTTTACTAAAGTTTTATAAAAACAAATAGCTAAAACTCAGATGTGTCTTATTCCTTCAGTTTTATAAGGAATGATTAATGATGATCAAAATAATTCAGGAAGAAATTACTGTTTCAGTGGTCCTTCCATTTAAAGAGCAATATTATTAAACTAGAAAAGTTAAGCAAATAAAATAAACATTTCATTTGAAAACAGTTTTAGATTTAAAAAAATTGTGAAGATAACAAGAGTTCCCATATACCTCATGTTACTAACATTTATATTAGGGAAGTATGTTTGTTACAATCGGTGAATATGTTCTGATACATTATTATTAACTAAACTTACACTTAACTCAGATTTTATGAGTTTTTACCTAATGTCCTTTTTCTGTTCCAAAAATCCATCTGTGATATTATGTTCCAGTTAGCATAACATCTTCTTAGGCTTCTACTTAGGCTGTGACAACTTCTCAGACTTCCCTTATTGGCAATTACCTTGGCAGACATGTGGAGTGGTGTTCTTCATGATTACACAGAATTTTTGTGATTTGGAGAGGAATATCACTGAGGTTGAGTACCACTTTCATCACACTATATCAAAGTTACACACTCTCAATATGATTTATTATTATATATATTCACCTTGATCACCTGATTGAAGTAGTATTTGTCAGGTTTCTCTACTGTAAAGTTACTCTTTTTAAAAGTTACTTTCTTTCCATTCTGCACACTACAGGAGATAGTCACTGTGCACAAGTCCATACTTAAAGAGTAAGGAGTTATGCTCCCTCTTTGAGGGCAGCAATCTACAGTAAGCACTCAAGATTTTTCTGCTAGAGATATTGTCTGTTATTCACATTTATTTATTTATTTATCTAAGCATTAATATCGCCATGACTTATGGACACTTCATATTATATCTATAACTATACTTTAGTTATAACTAGATCTACTTTATTTTCTTGCTCAAATGTTTTGATTTTGCAATAAGATATCTAGGAGTGAACCTAATCAAAGAGGTGAAGACCTGTACTCAGAAAATTATAATATACTGATGAAAGAAAATGAAGATGATACAAAGAAATGGAAAGACAGTCCATGCTCATGGGTTGGAAGAACAAATATTTTTAAAATGTCTACACTACCAAAAGCAATCTACACATTTAATGCAAGCCGTATCAAAATGTCAATAGCATTTTTTCACAGAGCTAGAACAAACAATCCTAAAATTTGTATGAAGTCACAAAAGACCCCTAAAGGCCAAAGTAATATTGATAAAGAAAAGCAAAGCTGGAGGCATCACAATTCTGGACTTCAAGTTATGTTAAAAGCTACACTGATCAAAATAGTATGGTATTGTTACAAAAATAGACACAGAGATGGCTAGAAAAGAATAGAAAACCTAGAAATGAACTGATAACTAAATGATCAGTTAATCTTTGACAAAGCAGGAAAGAATCTCCAATAGGAAAAAGAATGTCTCTTATTAAGTACATGGTGTTGGGAAACTGGAAAGCAACATGGAAAAGAATGAAACTGGACCACTTTCTCACACCATACACTAAAACAAACTCAAAATGGATTAAAGACCTAAGTGTGAGACAGGAAACCATAATAATACTATAGGAGAACATGGCAATAACCTCTTTGACATCTACCATGTAACTTTTTTCTAGATATGTCTCCTGAGGCAAGAGAAACAAAGGAAAAATAAACTATTGGGACTTCAGTCAGATAAAAAGCTTCTCAACAGAGAATGAAACAATCAACAAAACTAAAAGGCACCTTGGGAAAGGGAGAAGATATTTGCAAATGACATATCTGATAAAGGATTAGTATCCAAAATATATAAAGAACTTCTAAAACTCATCACCCAAAAATGATCCAATTAAAAAATGGGCAGAAGTCATGAATCGACATTTTTCCAAAGAAAACATAGATGGCTAATGGACATGTGAAAAGATGTTCAACGTCACTCATCATCAAGGAAACACAAATCAAAACTACAATAAGATACCACTTAACACCTGTCAGAATGGTTAAAATCAACAACACAAGAAACAGCAGGTGTCGGCGAGGATGTGGAGAAAGATGAACCCTCTTGCACTGTTGGTAGGAATGCAAATTGGTGCAGCCACTCTGGAAAACAGTATGGAGCTTCCTTAAAAAGTTACATATAGAACTACCCGATGATCTAGAAATTACACTGCTAGGTATTTACCAAAGAATACAAAAATACTAATTCAAAGTGATTCATGCACCTCGATGTTTATAGCAATATTATCTACAATAGTCAAATTATGGACACAGCCCAAGTGTCTATCAATTGTTGAATGGATAAATAAAGAAGATGTAGTATGCACACAACTGAATATTACTCCGCCATGAAAAAGAATGAAACCTTGCCATTAGCAACATGAATGGAGCTACAGAGTATTTTACTAAGTGAAATAAGTCATTCAGAGAAAGAGAAATATCATATAATTCTACTCGTATATGGATTTTAAGAAAGAAAACAAATATACCAAGAGAACAAAAAAAGAGAGTGGGAGGTGAACCAAGAAACAGACTCTTAAGTACAGAGAACAAACTGATGGTTATCAGTGGGGAGGTGGGTAGGGAGATGGGTAAAATAGATGAAGGGGATTAAGGAGTACACTTGTGATGACCAGTCAGTGTTGTATAGAATTGTTGAATCACTATATTGTACACCTGAAACTAATATTGCACTGCATATTAACTGGAATTCAAATAAGAACTTCAATAACGTAAAATAAAAAATTGTCTTGCTTCTGGACAAGAAAAAAAATGGCAATTTCAGTGAATGATATCATATAGATGAATGATGACATTCAGAGTTGTAAAATATGTCCCTTGGAATGAATTATTCTCAGTGATAATCAGCTACTATTGATTCTGTCTTGATATGTCAGGTATTAGAAGATACTTTAAACATATTTTAAATCCTAGAAACACTAGAAGGACCCAGTTTACTCATCTCTAATATTACATATTCATGTATAGACAGGTTTACCCCGTTATGTGAGACATTTTTCAAAACTAGTTTGAAAAGGAAAATAATTTAACTGGGTTTTATAGATTTCTTTATATGAAACCAAACTGATATCTGAGAATTTCACATAATTCTTTTGAAGTTAATAACTACAACTTTATTTAAGTTACCAAACCATGATTATCCATATCAAATATAGGCATTTTCAAATTAAATATAATAGAGAGAAAAATTAATTTTAAATGTATAAAAATGTGAATAATGTAACAATTCACTAGCCCAATTTGTAGGATCATCCTCCACAATAAGGAATTTAACCAGATCATGTGTATCTTTCAGATGTCTTGTTAGACTTTAGATGAAAAATGTATTTTTAGTTATATGAGCTAGAATCTATCTTTTTGATAAAAACAGGATATTTTGGGTGCCTGGGTGGCTCAGTCAGGTAAGTGTCTGACTCTTGGTTTTGACTCAGGTCATGATCTCACAGATTTGTGGGTTCGAGCCCTATATTGAACTCTGTGTTGTGAGTGCAGAGCATTGTTGGGATTCTCTCTTCCCTCTCTCTGCTCCTCCCCTGCTTGTGCTGTCTCTGTCTCTCTCAAAATAAATAAATAAGCTTTATAAAAAGAATATTTTTTATTTGGTTTTACTATACTCTGAATTTTTTGGCAGTGCAACTACCCTATCAAATGGGGGAGGGCTTTGTAAAGAATTTAAGGAAGACTTGTTTATGTTTTTATGATGTTTTTGTGTGAATTGATAGCTTGTTCCTTCTTATTGCTGGTGAGTATTCCACATAATTTGATTTTAACTTATGTAATGACTAAAAATAAATATGGTATTTTCATTATAACAGCAATCAGAAATAGAAGGAAAATAGTTTATAATACAATGCATTTGTGTTGTTAAAAGTCCTAGTTGACTACCCAGGGAGACAAAAGGATGACTGTTGAACATATTTATGATAAAACATTTGGAATGAAGAGAATAAAGACAATCATAAGAAATAGGAAGGCGTTATGACAAATAATAACAAACCAGAGTAATTATGTATGAACAAGAAAAAGGTGGAAATAACCATAATTGAAGTAAGTATATTATGCCAAAAAATTACTGACTGTTGAAGGGAAGAAATAAGGAAGTGCTTGCAAATAAACTGGACTTTATTTTTAAATATAGCATCTAACTAGTTCCTGATGTTATGTTATGGGACAGGCTTCTGACAAATGGAATAGAAAATGCTTCTCCCACTTAAAACCATACCGTATGTCGAGACAACCATTCTGTCTCTATTTCTTAACAGTAACCTAAACACTATCCTTCAATATTTTATAGGAAGTAGCCCTTAGATTCAAACAAAGATAAAATAATGAAGATTCTATGCCAAAGTGATATTTCAAAGCCCTGGGGACCATATCAGATAACATTAAAAAAAGATAACAACGCGTGGAAGGTCCAGCACAGGGAACATAGTCAGTGGTCTTGCAATAGGCTATGGTGACAGATGGTGACTACCCTTGCAGTGAGCACAGCACGATGTATAGACTTGTTCAATCACCATGTAATTTTTATTTCTTCTTGTTCATGTCTCTTTCTCTCCCCCTCTTTCTTTCTTTTTCTTAAGAAACAAAGCCACAAAGAGAAGTACACTCTTAACCCCAGCTTAAAAGACAAGTTAACATGTAGATGTAGTAAATG
>NC_043714.1:23123051-23144840 GCF_006229205.1 Suricata suricatta
ATTATTAAAAGTATGGTAATATATGAAATATAGAATCATGATGAACATACAGGTGTAATATAAAATGCACCTGTTATATTTAAATATGGAACTTATTTTTTCAGAGGCTACTACATTCAGGGAAGGCAAATTTTGGTGACTGTCTATTGTAGACGTGCTATGAGCCTGAGGCCCATGAGTCAGAAGAATGAATATGTAGCTGGTTACCTTACTATGCCGACAAGAACCAAGAGCTTTGCCATATTCCGGAATCTGTTCTTCACTGTCTCCCTTGAGCAAAAAGGCACTCCTCAACTCATTTGGTTTTGGGAAAGAGCCTTGGGAAAAGTGGATGCAATCCAAGGGTGTTACTGGAATTAGGGCTTCACAGGGCCAGGTTAGTGTGAGCATGGTTGTGGTTTGGTTTTAAGGGGTTTTTTTTTTTTCCTAAGTTGCCTTGTGAAGCTGTCCCCGCTTGAACCTCCAGTTTTCTCTTCCTTCTGCCCTAGATGGAAAGGCAAAAGAGAGTTGCATTTCATATCAAGCTCTGTTTTCCTTTATGCCAAATGTGCCTGCTGGTTCTAACATGTATGTTATGTCACTCAACAGTGGTAACCTAGGCGGACAATGACTCTGTAAACCACCAAGGTTCCATGTAGCACATGGAAGGAAACATTAATGGGGATCCAATAGGCAATGGAATTCACATGCGTTACATTCGTATCTCTCCTTCAGCGCACACAGTGGTAACACAGAGCTTTATTAGTGCCAGTCAGACCTTCCTAGCCGGAGCGTCGAAGCATCGTCCCAACCATTACCATGGAGTAATCAAATTCTCTCCAAAGATAACAAAAGCCGTTTCTGTCAGGCTAAGTTATTTTAAACATCAATGAAATGACATTTTGATTTTAATTTCTTTACCAGTGGAAGAGTATGAGCTTTGGCAGGAAGAGGGTGTTCTTTTCTACAATTTCCACTGGAGAGGAGACTTGAAGTTCTGGCCAGTTTACAGGGAGGATTGACAACTAAGATTATTACACTGCCAATAGAAACGAACAGGACAGGGAGAGCTGTGCCTCCTTCTCCTAACCCTTTGTTACCAACCTCCTGACTTTGCACTCCCTTGGCTTAGGTTGGTTTGCAGAGGACAAACTGAATAGAGACAGATTAACTGAAGCTGAGGAAGATCAGGTTTCAGAGTTCATCACCATTGCAGACTCTCAAGAAAGGCACTGGTAATATGTTCCCATGGCATTATGTTTTTGTAAAATTTTCAAAATATTACATTTTGAAGACAGCTTGTTAAGAACTCTCCTTCATCACACATTTTCCCGTGTGGGATGAAGTTAAAGTGTCCCCAGGGATTGCTGGGAAAATCAGAGTTGAGTTGGGCAGTTATCCATCTAGTTTACAACAGGCAGAATATATTCATGTAGTTCAGTCTCTTCTAGATACAGCTACGTTATTACCAGCTCTCTGCTGTGGAAATGGCTTCTTTGTGGGCGCCTGGGTGGCCTAGTTGGTTATGCATCTGACTTTGCCTCAGGTCATGATCTTGTGGTTCAAGAGTCCAAGCCCTACCATTGGCTCTGTGCTGACAACTCTGAGCCTAGAGCTTGCCTTGGATTCTGTGTTTCCCTCTCTTTCTGCTTCTCCCCTGCTCACTCTGTCTCTTGCGCTCAAAAATAAATAAGCATAAAAAAATGGCTTCTTTGAACAACCATGCTGGAAGAAAGACTAAATATCTTTCTATTATCTCTTTAGAAAATATTATAAGACATGAAACTAATGTAATATTGTGTATCAACTATATTTTAATGAAAAAAAGGAAATATTACAAGACTGTTGTCATATGAAGAGGCAAAGACTATACATCCAAAGACTAAAAGATTATATATTATAAAAGAGTTTCATGTGATAATTGATAAATATGTTTCTTTTCTAATTTTGCAATATTAATGTGGTTTGTTGGCTTTCTTACATTTGCATTTTGCTGTGAATTCTAATTTATTTTCTCATTTTTTTTTAATGATTATTTATTTTGAGAGACAGAGAGTGAGTGCATGAGTGGGGGAGGGACAGAGAGAGAGGGAGAGAGAACCCCAAGCAGGCTCCTAGCTGTCAGCACAGAACCCAATATGGGCCTCAATCTCATGAATGGTGAGATCATGACCTGAGCTGAAATCAAGAGTCGGACAGTTATCCGACTGAGCCACCTAGGTGCCCTTATTTCTCATTTTAAATAGTCATCATTAAATTATTTTTGTTTCATAATTTTTGTTTTTTGTTTTTGTTTTTGTTTGCTTAAAAAGGGCCCCAAGATTTTTTTAACCTAATAGATCTGTCACAAAAGCTAACTTGGGCTCTGACTCAAACTACAAGTGGACTCCAGACCATACCTGACGCACCAGCTACTTCCTGTCAGAACTTGGGCACATTCTACCACACACATAGGCACTTTTATCCTGACTTTCATAGGCTTCATAAACTTTCTCATGTTTCTGCATTCTATCCAACCATGAGTATGTATGGAAGAAAGCAAATAAGTGTATGATATGCATATCCTCCTAGTCCTGCTTTTCCTCTGTCTCTGGGAATCAAATGGGATCCCAACCAGGCACCCTCAGTGTGCTTCTACTTCCTTTCCACTTGAATGACTTTTAAGAGCAAACCCAGATATCTATATCTGTATCTATATCTGTAACTGCCTGGGATCCTTTACTCCTTGGTATGAAAACTGCCAGTTCTAGATGACCTCTAGGTTCCTATGGGGACTAGTCAACATCACAGTCAACACCTATTTATTGAATGCTTACTGTGTGCAAGCACCATGCTAGGCAATGGGAATTTGGGGGTTGCTGAGTCCTAATCAGAAGAAATTGTTTTCATTTCCTAAAGGAAATTGTCCATTGCTTTGATAAAGTACATTATATTTAGCATCACATTTGACCCTCACAACTCCTTGGATCTTTTTTACAGATGAGTAAACTAAGTCTCAGAGAGCTTCCGAGAACTTATGTAACTTTTCCAAGTCCATGCTGCTTCTCTAGATGTTAGAGCTTGGACTGGACCTCCTATCTGGACTCCACACCACAGCCTTCCCTCTGTGCTACAGATGCTGCCTACTAGTGTGTCCCTTGGTTCAGTGGTCACCATGGCTGATAGAATACCTTGCCAATATTTTTTTGAGCATATTAAATCAGGGTTTTAATTATGCCTTCTTCAGTTCTAGCTTTGAGCAAGTCAATTAATATCTCCCAGTTTCAGGGCACCGGGGTGGCTCAGCAAGTTGAGGATTCTATTCTTGATTTCTTCTTGGGTAATGATCTCAGAGTCATGGGATCAAGCCTCCATCAGGCTCCATGCTGAGCATGGAGTCAGCTTCGATTCTTTCTCTCTCTTCCCCTCTGCTCCTCTCCCCTGCTCTCTCTCTCTCTCAAATTAAAAAAAAAAAAAACAACTAATTAAATAAATAAAAAAAATCTCCCAGTTTGTTTCATTGTACATTATGTGGAATGATAATAATTATCTCAACATACTGTGAGCATTTATAGAGATACTAAGTGCATGAGTTCTGGGATGAGACTGCCAAAGGACAGAGATGAGGAGGCTGCAGAAGACACACCATCCAACAACTATCCTCTTGGCTCTGATCTCCATCTCTGTTCCTCTCAGTCTCTTTCTCTATCCACTTAAAAGGTAAAAACACATGCAGACTTACCTTCTTTGGAACTGTATTCCCTGATTTCATTCCTCTATCATTATTCTTAAAGACACCTCTACTCTAAACTGTTGTATATCGTTTCCATGCATGTTTTATAATTTTTTAAGGTTTTATTTTAATTCCAGTTAGTGAATATACAGGGTAATGTGAGTTCAGGTGTACAACATAGTAAGTCCACACTTCCATACATCACCCAGTGCTCATCACAACAAGTGCCCTCCTTAATCCCCATCACCTATTCAACCCATCCCCCACCCACGTCTCCTCTGGTACCATCAGCTTGTTCTCTATAATTAAAAGTCTATTTCTTAATATGTCTCTCTCATATTTTTCCCCTTACTTCATTGTTTCATTTCTTAAATTCCACATAGGAGTAAAATCATACGGTATTTATCTTTCTCTGACTTATTTCTCTTAGCATAATACTCTCTATATCCATCCACATTGTTGTGAATGGCAAGATTTCATTTTTTCATAGCTGAATAATATTACATGTTTTATAATTTATCCACATTTAAATTTGTTTCAGTCGTGGTATGTGCTGAGCAGAGATTCTGGCATATAGTTTCAATAATGTTAATATAAGATACCCTCTTTCTCTGCATCCTCACCCAATATTGAGATTGCCAACATGATTATTTAAAATGGTATCTGTTACTTTAATATGCATATTCCTCATTACTAGTGGGCAATAAATTTCACAAATTTACTAGCCATTCAATTTTCTTCTATTCTTCGGTCATTTTATCTGGTTGAGTCATTGTGTTTTTCTTAATAACTTTTGAGGTGTGGGCCCCTAAATGGCTCAGTTGGTCATGGGTTAGAGCTCCGCATTGGGCTCTACACTCTTGGGCTCCACACTGAGTATGGAGCCTCCATGGGATTGTCTTTTTCTTTCTCTGCCCTTCCCCAGCTTGTTTTCTCTCTCTCTCTCTCTCTCTCTCAAAATAAATAAATATTGAAAATAGTTTTTGAGGTTCCTTGCTTATTCTGAATACAAATATATCAGTTATATAAAGTACAATGGTCTTCTTTTAATACCTGATTTGCCTTTTAACTCTTTTAATGGTTCTCGTTATATGAAAGCCATCGATTTTTATTACAGTTAAATATGTCAAGTTTTCCTTTGGATATTGTGATTTTTCCATGTTGATTAAGAAATTTCTTACTCACTTAGTATTAAAAAAGCTATTCCACCTATTTATACTACATGTTTCAAGATCCCTCCCACAAATGTCTTTAATAAAACTAACAATGCTTTTATTTGTGATGTGAGACAAGTACAGAATTTCAATTTTCCACAATTAAAGCAATTTTTCATAGGACCATTTATTGAGTGATCCAGTCCCACTTTTTATTATATCTAATGCCACACCTGTTATATACCAAGTTTCCAAATATGCCTTGGCTTATTGTGTTCTGACTCATTGGTTCAAATAGTTGATACCTCAACCAGTGAGCATTTTTAATGACAGATAGAAATTGCTCTAGATTATTTAGACAAACACATGGATCGCATTGGCTATTTTTCCTTCAGATCATACTTAGAGATCTTTAGCAACCTCACTCCCATTGTGCAGAAATCATCATGGGATGTATCTACAGAGTGGCTCCTTGTCAACTCAGTGTTGAATTCTTGACTTGCTGACCACTCTATTGGGTATTAGAATCCTTTGAAAAGACACATGACAATAATCCAGCTGAGCTTCCAAGTAAATAACCATGGTGTTCACTTACAGATTTGATCCCAGAAAAAAAAATGAGCATGGAGAGATAGAATAGAGAATCTCCTGGAAGTAGTTCTTTATCAAAACAAGTTCCACCAAACTTTGCCAATCATGATGTTCCAACTTGTGGCAGTGAGTACTGCTTTTCCCATTACCTGATCTTTTAGTATGTGTCTTGAGCATTAGAGAAAGTCTCATTTAAGTGACCTACTTTTGACCATGACTGGAACTGTTTTCTACTTTTCCCCAAAATTCAAATTTCACAAATGGTCTGAATTTGTAGCTAGAGTCATCCCATTTCTTCAGGGTTTGTCCTTGGGAGAACGGGTGTCTATGTCGATGTACTTTATCCTGCTTTGAGATCAGAAGTTAAAAAGAATATGACCTTGCTATATGAAAGGAATTGAAATACTCATACATTTATAGAATTTTCATTCCCATAAACTGGACTTAGTAAAAACTAGTAGAATATCTCTGAAACCTTCCACCTTGATAGAGTAATGGAGTGGAACTCAACATTTCCAGTTTTGTAATCAGACAATTCACCCATTAAAATCATCAAAAACTGCATTTTCCCCAGTGATGTTTCCCTTACTTCCTTTATACGATGAGCACCTGTAGCAACTGAGGTGTGTCTGTTCCTGATAGTAGGCAAATGACCATCACTCTGTCAAGGTATACCTGAGAACCTCATCTAATTCAGCTTGAAGGACTAATTCTCAAAATTTCTCCAAAGTAATGTAATAATCCCATTAGAAGTGCGAACAAGTGGAAGGCACCTTGACTAGAGTTCAAAAGCGATCAAGTTTTAGACTAAACACAAAGTGGATTTGTACTTTTAAATGTATTCTTCTATTTAGAAAAGTTATACTTTGGCTATAAAAATAAGGTTATAGAAAATGTTTATGTGTACTGAGTCCTCCATTCTTTTCAGATTATTCAGTTTTGTTGGTTATACTATGATTCTACCAGATTTCAGTCCAGAAACAAAGGTTATTTCTTATACAGGAAATCTAGAAATAGCTATGAACTAAAAAGAAAATAGTCTTAGTAAAGTTGGAGAAATAGGTGGAAATATTATCTCAGAATATGGAAACAATGTTGTTAGTTGTTAGCAGGCATGATAGCCTTTGAGTTGGTCGGATTTAATTAAATGTGCATAAAATTGAAATTGATATCTTGAACACTTTTGCCTTTTTAGATATTATCTCCAGTGGTTAAACCTGAAGATTAAATGACCTTTGGTTTCACTAGTTTCTCATAGTCATGAAAGACATGATTCTTATATTTGAGAACAGACCAACTCAAACCAAATTGTGGCATGTTCCTAGCATGGAACTCTCTAAGGCAGTGAAGTTTTAATTTTGAAAAATTAACAATGACTTGCAAATAATTTGGCACATGCAACCCAATGTTTATAGCACCACTATCAACAATAACCAAATTATGGAAAGAACCTAAATGTCCATTAGCTGATTAATGGATTAAGATGATATATATATATATATATAGGGACATCTGGGTGGCTCAGTTGGTTAAGTGTCCAACTTTGGCTCAGGTCATGATCTTGTGGTTCATGGGTTCGAGCTCTGCACCAGTCTCTGTGTGGACAGCTAAGAGCCTGGAGCCTGCTTCAGATTCTGTGTCTCCTTCTCTCTCTGCCCCTCCCCCACTCATGCTCTGTCTCTCTCTGTTTCTCTTTCTCTCTCTCTCTTTCTCTTAAAAATAAAATAAAAACATAAAAAAAGAAGATGTGGTATATATATACAATGGAATACTACTTGGTAATGAAAAATAATGAATCTTTGCCACTTGCAACAATGTGGATGGAACTGGAGGGTATTATGCTAAGCATGAGTTAGTCAGAGAAAGACAGATATATGATTTCACTTGTAATGTGGAATTTTAGAAATTTAACAGATGAACATAGGGGAAGGGAAGGAAAAATAAGATAAAAACAGAGAGAGAGAGGCAAATTGTGAGACCCCTAAGGACAGAGAACAAACTGAGAGTTGATGGGGGTAAGGGCAAGTTAAATGGGTGAGGGCATTAAGGAGGGCACTTTTCCAGATGAGCACTGGATGTCATATGTAAGAGATAAATCACTGGGTTCTACTGAAGCCAACACTGTACTGTATGTTAACTAACTTGAGAATAAAAAAATAAAAAATAAAAAAAATATCTTAAGGAAAAAAATAGCCAATTATTTTACCAGCAAATGATGATGATGATGATGATAATGATAATAATAATAATAATAATAATAATAATAATAATTTGGCTTAGTAAATGCATATGCATAAACAATAGTGAATGGTTTTTTTTACTTAAGCTTACTTTTTAATAAAAATGAATAAAGAAAATTCTTTTTAACATGCCTTTTTATATATCATTATGCCTATAATAATTTGAAGTTGTTCATTTTTATAACCACCCGAAGGTATTTACCATGTTATTATAAAACAGATGAGTAATAAAACCTAAACTAACAAATAAATTACATTTCCAGAGGTTTATTGAAGCTCTCTGTAGGTATTTTCATGGTGTTGATTGCCAATGGAAAGCAACCAAAGTCATGTAGACTTATGAATCAGTAAGTAATAATTACGGAGCATTCATGAAATGCCAAGACAGAGCTACTTCTGTTTAAGGATATTATATTCTCCCTTAGATGACCATAGTAGTAAGGGATGCCAGGGTTATGCCACAAACTGAAGATCAATAGCAAGGTATTATTTACCAAATTAAATAGCTTAAAAAAACAGAAATCATTCTTAGTTAAATCCCTGTTTAAATTATAAGCATGTTAATATTAAAAGGAAAATAGAATGTCACAAAAATGAGTTGTCTTTTAAAAGAGATAGGAAAAGCGGAATACCAGATAGAATAGTAAAATGGTAAAGAAACAGTGAAAGACAGAGTAGATTGTATAACTTGGAATTGGTTTGCTTTGTGTTTGCATTCTTTTAATTCTATTCCTATTCCTTGGTCTAACAAAGTAAGCCAAGGGCAGACTTTAAACAAATTCCGAGAAGCCAGAAGTGGAACAGGAAACCTGGTTTGATAAAGTGAAGGCAATTTGTTCAACATGTGGGAGAAGTGTTTCATCTTGTTAATAGATGGTCTGTGAGCTGAATCATTACTAACAGATAAGCTATTAATTTAAAATAGAAATTGAATTTGTCTTATGGGATTTACAGAAGTAATGGTTTTCTTACATACTCTTTTCCAGATGTTCTTTTTATAACTACAGGCAATCTTAATTTTCAGATATTCCAAATGTATAATTAAAGCTACAGTTTCACCTCCAATTTAAAGTATTAAATCTTGAGTAAACTTGGATAGACTGCTGCTTTGGCAAAACGAGAAACGTGTCTTGAATTCTTCTGATTCCTCCTTCATTTGCCCTGTCTGCCATCTGGATAACAGCCATTCTTCACATCTCATAAGACGCACACCTACCTCTTCCTGCTTGGCACTAGCCTGAACCTACTTTTCAGAACATAACTTCCTTTATATAATATTGTTGAGGGCAGACATCCTTTGTACTTCATTTTCTCTTTTTCAAGAAATATGTCTTGCCTTGGATTTGAGCTCATGCACTTCCTGTTATTCATTTCTTCAGTCCATTGAATATACTCTTTTGCACCATAAGACCCTTCTAAACCCAAGAATCCTGCTCAGGATTGAACCAGTCTCCCAAGGCTTCTTTTCTATAATGTGGAAAAATATGGCATTAAAAAAATCTGACACTATTGTCTCTTAAGATGTAACATTATCCGAGATGCCTGGGTGGTTCAGTGGGTTGAGCATCCAACTTGAGCTCAGGTCGTGATTTCACAGTCAAGCCCGCATCAAGCTTTCTGCTGTCAATGCAGAGTACCCTTCGGATCCTGCTTATATATATAACATTATCTTGGGATTGACTAAAACAAAAAATTGCCTAACAAATTTTTAAATCAAGAAATTCTTTGGAGAAATGATACACTTCTGTAAAAGAGGCACAATCTCAAATTCTTAAAAATTGTGGAGTTTCATGATAGGACTTTTCCTCTGCCATTTGTCTGTTACTCCTAGCCATCAGAGATCACATGGATAGCACTGTTTATGCATAATGTTAGTTTGTTAAGATATATCAATCAGCCTTTTGCCAAAGGCTCACAAAGATGTTCTCATACGTTAAAAGTCACAAATCAGGGTATTTAGCCATGAGCAAGATTTAGAAACTTCAAAACAAAATGTTTGGTGCAGGAATTCTCTATTGGTTAGCCAAATCCTTTTCTCCTGTTCCCTACTACCAAGTTTTGCATTTTCAAAAGATTCTTTACTTGTAGGAGCAGTGGGGTCAGGGCAGGTGTGGTGACAGGAAGAGGGAGGTTGTGGTGAGCACACTGGTCTTGAGGAAAATATTTATCATCATTAGTCTGTGTAGGTCACTTACTCTCTCTGGACCTCACTAATCTGTATTTCACAGGGCTGTTATAATGTGAATACATTAAATATAGAAGTATTTTTTCTGTCAGTCTTTTTCTGTGATTGTTTGGTGCAGCAAGCAACAAAACCCTAGGAGATTTTAGAAATGTTTACTTCTAAATAAGTCTGACAGGTTGACTCTTGTCTTGGCTGGCCTCATTTGGACTAGGCTGGACTCCAAGGTTTAGGAACTAAAAAAGTAATAGCTACCTGGGCAATTCTTCCCATGACAGAAGGCAGAAGCTCCAAGAGGGTGAGTAGAAATTACCAAGCTCCAACGGTCTTAGCTTCCACCCACATTCTATTGAGCAAAGTGATATGGATAAGACCAGAGTCAATAGCAGGTTAAAGATATACAGGCAAATAATTCAATCTAACAGCAGTTAAAATATTTTAGTTTATTTTGAGTTTATTATGTGTTTAGATTTCTAAGTATTTCTTTTAAATAAAAGAGTTTATATTTTAAAGATTCTAGTACTTAGATCACCAGTGTAATGAACCCTTCCACTTAAAAAATAGGGCCTTTTTAGTTCTAAAAATACATGTTATTACTATTGAAATTGGTTTTCTTTCAATGTTTTCAGATATACAGAGATTTTAGATTATAGATAGAATAATTCTATTTGAGGACAATCAGGACAATTTCTTGAAAGCATTAGAATTGGAGAAAAAAACATTGAAATAAATGTGCAGAAATATCCATTGCATCAATGAAGAACAGTGTTATAATCTGGGGAAAATTTGGGCAAGGGGCACAAAGACAGGAATATTTAGGAAGCAGTGATATGCCTAGAATGGGTCCCCAAGTTAAGGGCACAGCATGAAGCAAGACAAGAACTGAAGCAAAAGTGCCTTTGTGTAAATGCAGTTTTATGATATTGAGGTTATGAATGCCAGATTTATTTGTGAAAGCTGTTTATTTCAGCATGTTTCTTACTTGCCCATGTGCTCTGTTTATTATTTATCAGGTTATTATTTACCGAAGACTCTAGTTTGTTTTAATTTCAATTGTTTTATACCAAAGCATTTATAAAATCTGTGTTAATTCAGGTTTATGCTTAGGACAATAGCCAGAGATAACATATAACAAAAGAAAAGTTGCACATTTCCTTACATATTTCCAACATTTTCCCCTATAACTTACCTACTTAAAATGAAATTTTCTTAATTTCTCTACATTATCTAGCAAAATAATGTATTTAACCTTCAGATACTATATACACATATACATACATATACTTTATATATAATTTTTAAGTGTTGAGGTCTGTATTTCCAGAAGACACCAGAGATTTTAATTGTTTCACCTTTGTTAAATGCGAGTCTTTAAAATTACCATTGAAGGTGGACTGCAGGGTTTTTGTTAACTAATGATACTGCAGAAAGTTTTCATTGCCCACATATTAGGATGAAAACCCTGTCTTTGACATTAGTTCTGAAGATGAAAGGGTGAGTGCTTTTCCTTTTACAGCACTCACCTTTCAACAGCCCCTTCGGGTAAACCTGAAAGACAACTTCTAACCCAGGCACATTGTGAAGCACTTCTGCAGACCTAGAAGGAAAAGTGATTATTAAAACATGAAGCTACATCCATTTGAATCAATATTTTTGTATTCTTTGGGTAAAAACCTAGTGGTGCAATGGCTGGATTGTAGGGTAGTTCTACCAAATAATGCCAAATTATGGAACAGCTCAAGGGTCCATCAACTGATGAATGGATAAAGAATAGGTGGCATATGTATCTATATATATATGTATATATATATCTCATATATATTATTCACGTATATATGAATATTACTCAGCCATAAAAAAGAATGAAATCTTGCCATTTGCAATGATGTGGATGGAGCTAGAGAACATAATGCTAATAAAATAAGTCAGCCAGAGAAAGAAAAATGTCATATGATTTCACTCATATGCCAAATTTAAGAAACAGAACAAATGAGCAAAGGAGAAAAAAAGAGACAAGCCAAGAAACAGACTCTTAGCTATAGAGAACAAACCAACGGTTACCAGAGAGGAGGTGGGTGGGGAGAAAGGTAAAATAGAGGATGAGGATAAAGGGGGGCTTGTTCTGATGGCCACCAGGTGTTGTATAGAAGTGTTTAATCACTCTCTGGTACGCCTGAAACTAATATTACAGTGTCTGTTAACTAACCGGAATCTAAATAAAAAGTTATAGTAAAAAGATGACTCTGCAGCCTGATTTCTTAGGTACCCTGAATGTATGTCAGAGACAGTTCTTTAATTTTAAAAGTTTTTAGCGTTAATTACTGTTCTGTATATTCTAATTTAATGAAATTAAAATATAGTGTTTCAACCAGTCTGGACAGTTTTATGTCAATGAATAGCTCTTTCAGTGTCTCATCTCTGGCTCCTGCTGCAATTTACAATGTTGCAGATGCTAACATCACACAGGTGCCAGGTCTTCAAAGAAGCTGTAAAGGGACCCACGGGAATGTCAGCAAGACATCAACAGGCAAAACATATGTAGTAGGACATCAGCCAAGTAGTGCATCCTTCCGAAAAATAATTTTTAATTATATTTGATCTCTCTCTTTCCTGTAGTCAACATCATTTTCCTATGAATGTTTAGAAACGATATATTGAAAAGAATGCATGGTTTAATAGCAGATTGGATTCTGATTCTTCTTATTTTTTAAAGTTTGCCATGCTTGGTTTTCATTTTAAGATTAATCTGAATTGCCTATCTGTTGTAATTTATTTATGACATACACGTGTGTTTCAATATGTTTTCCCTCACAAAAAAAAAAAAGCTTTAAGTGAAAATTGTCTCTAGCATAATGTGCTTTGTTTTGTGGATTTTCGTTCTCCTGGTCACAGGCTTGTACATCCAGGAAATGTGTCCTTTTCTGTGAAACACTGAGTTTTCCAAAAATCCCAAACTCATTTATTTATTTAACATATATTGTAAGTAATACAAAGGTCACATACACATGGTCTCTTTTCTCTAGGAGATCTTGGTATTGTTGGAGAGAAAGGACAAGTACACCAATAGCTGTAATTTATACAATAGATATCGATAGAGGAAAATGAAATAACAGAGCTGATGGTTGGCTGGACCATTTAAAATCCTTGTGAAAAAGAATGGTTAGAGAGTGGGTACTTAGAAAAGAGTTAGTGGAGGAGACTTCAAGAACTGAAAACAGGATCAAGAAAGGCACAGAAGCGTGTATGGAAATTATTGAAAAAAATTTTTTTCACATAATAGGACAGCACTGAGATAGAAGAAGATATCTTAAAAACGAATCACTGCATTAGTGATTGTAGAACAGTAAAATTTCAAATGTATGACAAAATAATTTCTCCAAAAATCTAATAATAAGCATAGAATAACTACTTTCTTAGACATCAAGAAACAGGTTAAAGAGTTTTCAGGCTATGGAATTGATATGGGCCTCGGCATTTATGTTTTAAATAATATGGCTGAGTTTTAGCTTATGGGCAAGTAATAAATTGTATCATGTGTCTTGAATGTATCATAAATAAGCTGCTATATAACGATTGCCACTTCAGATAGCTGTGAAATTAGGTGATTAACTAGTTGGTACTTAACCTTCTAATTTCTGTATAAGTCTAATTACATGAAATAGAAGTGGGGGTTTTGATTTTTTACTTTGCTTTTCTGTTTGGACTGTCATTGTAACTACTGTATTGTAAATGACGGAAAATAATTGCATATGTTAAAAAAATAAGTTGTGTTACACACACACACACACACACAAATAATATGGTTGAAGCATTAAAATGACTCTAGATTTCAAGAACATGACATTTTTCTATCTTTTCATTCTGAAATTTACACTTTTTCCAGAAAAAAATTCATAATTTTATAGTGGTAACTATAAGCAATGCAGACTTTCAGTATAAACATTGCAATCTTTCTTAAAAACAACTATTCTCTTAACATAGCATAACACAAAAACCCATTATAGATGGAGCAAAGACCTGATTGTAAAGTGTAAACTAATAAAGGTAGAACATAACATAGAACTTTCTTCAAGGTTTTGGGATAGATAAATATTTTTCCAAAAGGTCACACACATCACTTTCCAAAAGGAAAAGACTGATAAAATGAATGTCATTAAAATTAGGACACTATGTTCATCAATAGACTGGATTACAAGAGTGAAAAGGCAATGAAAGGTAAGAAATGTTTAATATATTTTATATCTAAAAAAGATACATGCCCAACACTTACAAAAGATTCCTGCAAATCAATAAAAAAAGGTATATAATCCAATTTATCTAATAGAATTGTGCATAAGTATACATTAGGACATACATTCTACTCTTAGCCACATAGCGAGTAAAAAAGTATAAATATGGTGCACAAAAAGACATGTACAGGAATGTTCTTAGCAGTATTAATTTAACCTTACGAAACTGAAAAAAAACCTCTAATATTCAACAACAGAATGGGTAAATAAATTGTGGTATGTTCATTCATTCACCAAAGAAAAATTGCTCCTATATTCAAAATGGATGACTCTTGTAGGGATACTGAATCTGAAAGCAACAAGACACAAAAGAAGCCAAGCGGTGTAATAATCACTGTATGGTTCCATTTATGCAAAGATTAAAAACAGGCAAAACTAATTTTAGGTAAAAAGTCAGAATATTAGTTATCTTTGGGGAGATGTCACAGGAAGGAGGCACAAAGTAGGCTTCTAAAGGATGGATATGAGTGATTTTCACACAGTTGCAAAAGCTTATCAATCTGCACACTTAAGATATTTGCATTTTAATGCATGTATATTACATTTCAATAATCAATGTTTAATAACAGCTTACAAACCTGCAGTTAGAGTAGGAAGACTATGTATGTCATTCACTAAAAGTTTGTCATATATATGAAATACATATATGTATATATACATATACATATACATATACATATGTATGTATTTTAAGATCATATGCAGGGACAAAGGCCTGCTTTGAAACATATTGCCAAAAATATTATAGATTGTTTTCATCCTGTCTATAACCAGTCACTTATCTTTATTTAAAAGTTAAGCTTTTAAACTGCACAGTACTTTGATTAAATCCCATTGAATTTATAAAAGAGCATATATAAAGCCTGTAGTTCAGTTCTTATAATGATATTTAACTCTTGGTGGGTACTTTCTATTTATTTGTTGCTGTTTTAAGTGATCACATGCATTAACTCATTTTAATACACAAAGTGACAACATTTAAGATATCTACTATTATTATTTCCTTTAAAAAAATTTTTAGATGTTTTTTATTTATTTTTGAGAGACAGCACGTGCAGGGGAGGGTCAGAGAGAGAGGGACACAGAAGCTGAAGCAGGTTCCAGGCTCTGAGCTAGCTGTCAGCACAGAGCCTGAACCGGGGCTCGAACCCATGAAACGTGAGATCATGAGCCGAAGCCAGAAGCCGGACGCTTAACCGACTGAGCACCCAGGCACCCCCATTTTTTTTCCCTCAATTTTTTAAAAAATGTTTTTTATTTATTTTTGAGAGACAGAGAGAGATAGCACAAGTATTATTTCCTTTAAAAAAAGGAACAAGGGTTCATATAGGCAAAGTAGCATAATCAAGGGCCCATGACTAGTAACACATCATGGAACTAACTCCAGCATCTTAATTTAAAATTTCATGCTTAAAACATTGCAGTACCCTGAGGCACCGGATGGCTCAGTTGGTTCAGCATCTGACTTTAACTCAGGTCATGATCTCACGGTTTAAGGGTTTGAGCCCCAAATACAGTTCTGTGCTGGCAGCTCAAAGTGGGAGCCTGCTTCAGATTCTGTGCCTTCCTCTCTCTCTGCCTCTCCCCTGTTCACATTCTGACTCTCTCTCTCTCTCTCTCTCTCTCTCACTCAAAAAACAACAGGAACAAATAAATAAACAAAACAAACAAATACAAATAAATAAAAAACAAATAAATAAAAAAATTGCACTACACAGATTCCACCTCTTAAAACAAGACAAGGACTTCTAGTCATATATTGCCTACTGGAGGATGGGTTTATCAATATATCCTAATGGAATAGCCAGTGCTTTGGCTTGAGATTCAGGTGTGAAGGTCATGGAACCATACAGTGGATGAAATGCCCACAGAGGAATGTATATACAGATGAATATATACAACCATAACTCATTTTATTGTGTTTCATTTTATTGCAGATACTACATTTACAGATACTGCATCTTTACAGATACTGCATTTTTTACAAATTGAAATTTTGTGGCAACCCTGTGTTAAGCAAGCTATTGTCCCAGTTTTTTCCCAAAAGCTTTTCCTCATTTCTTGTCTTTTTGCTAATTCTCAGAACATCCCAAACTATTGCATTGTAATTGTATTTGTTATGATTATCTGACACCACTGATCTTTGATGTGGCTATTATAATTTTTTTGTGTGCTATGAACCATCGCCATATATGACTGTGGATTTAATATATGTTGTATGCTCTTGACTGCTCCACTAACCAGCCATTGTTTGGTCTCTTTCCCTCTTATTGGGCCTCCTTATTTCATGAGACACAGCAATGTGAAAATTAGTCTAAATAATAACCTCATAATGGCCTCTAAGTGCTCATGTGAAAGAAGGAATCACCATTTCTCACTTTAAATAACAGATGAGAAATTATTAAGCTTATTAAGCTGTTTTTATGCCAAAAACAGAGATAGGCTGAAATCTAGGCCTCTTTTGCCAGGTAGCCAAGTTGTGAATATAAAAGATAAATTCTTGAAGGAAATTAAATGTGCTGCTCCAGTGAACACAAGAATAATTTGAAAGTAAATAGTTCTGATGCTAATACGGAGAATGTATTAATGGTCTGTATAGGAGATCAAATAAGCCACAACTCTCTGTGAAGCATAAACCTCATTTTGAGCAAGGTCTGTACTCTCTTAAATTCTGAATGCTGAGGGGCCCCTGGGTGACTCAGTTGATTAAATGTCCGACTTTGGCTCAGGTCATGATCTCACGGTTCGTGGGTTCGAGCCCTGAGGCTCTGTGCTGACAGCTCAGAGCCTGGAGCCTGTCTTCAGATTCTTTGCCTCCCTCTCTCTCATACCCTCTCCTGCTCATGCTGTCTCTCTCTTTCTCTCAAAAATAAATAATTTTAAAAAATTCTGAATGCTGAGAAGGGTAAGAAAGCTGCAGAAGAAAATTTTGAAGCTAGAAGAGATTGGTTTATGCAGCTTATAGAAGAAGCTGAATCCAGAACGTCAAAATGTAAGGTGAAGCAGCAAATGCTGATGTAGAAGCTGCAGCAAGTTATCCAGAAGATCCAGATAAGATAATTAATGATGGTGGTGACACTAAACATCACGTTTTCAATGTAGACAAAATCAGCCTGCTAGTAGAAAAAGATGCCCTCTGGACTGTCGTAGCTAGAGAGGATAAGTCATTGCATGGCTTCAAAGCGTCAAAGGACAGAGTGACTCTCTTGTCAGGGGTTAATGCAACTGATGACTTTAATTCAGAGCCTCTGCTCATTTACCATTGTGAAAATCCTAGGACTCTTAAGAATTATGATAAATCTACTCTTTTGGATAGGAATCCAATCTAGCAATGCCTGAATCATAGCACATCTATTTACAATATGGTTTACTGAACATTTTTAGCCCATTGTTATGAAAAAAAAAAAAAAAGATTCCTTACCAAATATTCCTGCTACTTGACAAGCATCTTGTCACCCAAGCACTCTGGTGGAGACGTACAATGAGATTAATGTTGTTTTCATGCTTGCTAACACAACATCCATTCTTCAGCCTCTGGTTCAAGGAGTAATTTTGACTTTCAAATCTTATTATTTAAAAATACATTTCAGAAGGTTATAGCTGCCATAGATACTGGTTCCTCTGATGGGATCAAGCAATGTAAACTGAAAACCTTCGTAAAGGATTTACCATTCTAGATGCCAATAAGAACATGTGTAATTCATGGGAAAGGTCAAAATATTAACGTCAATAGGAGTTTGGAAGAAGGTGATTCTAACTCTCATGGATGACGAGGGGTTCAAGACCTCAGTGAAGGAAGCAAATGCAGATGTGGTGGAAATAGCAGGAGAAGTAGAATTAGAAGTGGGGCCTGAAGATGTGATTGAACTGCTGCAATCTCATGTTAAAACTTGAACGCACGAGGAGTTGCATCTTGTGGATGAGCAAAGGAAGCGGTTTCTTGAGATGGAATCCACTCTTGGTGAAGCTACTGTGAAGATTTTTTTTTATGGCAATAAAAGATTTATACTACTACACAAACTTAGTTGATAAAGCAGCAGCAGAGTTTGAGAGGATTGACTCTAATTTTGAAAGAAGTTCTACTGTGGGTCAAATGCTATCAAATAGCATCACAAGCTACAGAGAAATCATTCATGAAAGAGTCAATCAATGTGGTAAATTAAGAAATTGCGACAGCCACTCGACCTTTAGCAACTACCACCCTGATGTGTCAGTAGCCATCAACACTGAGGCAAGACCCTCCACCAACAAAATAAAGTATGACTCACTAAAAGCTCAGACGTAATAGTTTAGATTTTAGAAATACTTTTAAAATTTAGAAATACTTTTAAATTAAGGTATATACATTGTTTCATTAGACATAATGAAATGCACACTTAATAGACTACACTTGTAGTATAAACTGAATTTTCATATCCACTGGGAAATTTAAAAAATCATTTGACTTACTTTATTGATACTTGCTTTATTGCAATGGTTTGGAAATGAAACCATAACATCTCTGAGGTATGCTTGTTCCTACTTTTGGAAGTGCAGGGATAGAGAAACACATACAAATATATTTAAAGATAGCACCTAAGTATGCACATTGGCATAAAATGATAGCAGCATGGAGAAAGTGACATTGCCAGAGGAAAGTATCTCCTTTGTTGAATATGTCTGTTAGAATACTTTGAGCTGCAAGTAACTGAATACCCAAGTCAACATGGCCTAAACAATATATTTATTATCTCTTGTGGGCAGAAACATGGAGGCGAGGTGTTCAAGGACAGGTGAATGGCAGAGAGACTCAGTCACATCTGTCTTTCCATTCTGCCATGCTGGTAGTTCTCTGCTCTCGGCACTGCCCATCTTCTTGGTGCAAGAGCAGCTGCATCTTTAAATTTCACAAACATATCAGCACCTAAAGGAGCATTTTCTCTTTCTGCGTCTCTTTTTATCACAAAAGAAAACCTTGGCAGCCCTCTTCCTCATACCTAAGCAGATTTCCTCCATCCTTTCAACAGCCACTGTTGCCCACACATCCAGGCTAAATCAATCACTCCTAGCAGGGATAAATTGTGCCCATTGGCTTTGACTAATCATCATTCACCTCCTAAGGATGCCAGTGTGACAGCATGTGAGAGGGTGACCACTCCCAGTATACTGGGAGCTTGGAAAAAAGGGGTGGAAGGCTGGTTGTTGGTTAGGTGAGCAACAGCATCTGCCCCAAGAAAGTAGTAAGCATAACAACAAACACGGCTTTCCAAGTAACATCTTTTGCTACAAACAAATGTGTCATTTTTACATGAATTCAGTGTGGAGAAGATGTTCACTCTCCAACCATGTAGATTTCTTAACAACAAATAAAAATGTGAAGTGTATCATCTGTAAGTATTCAAGAGTATTATGTTTCATTTTGCTCTCAAAATATTTCCAGCACATATATTAAATCATATACGACCAGAGGTATTATCAAAATGTTTTTAATACAATGAATGTTTGAATTATTCTTTTATATAAAAATATGCCTGGCAGCACCAAATTGGAAGTCAATTTAAATGATGAGCCAAGGGATATAAACTTCTTTCCTTGTCTGGAGAGTTTGGAATTAAAGCCTTAAAATCAAATCTTATTTTCTTTACTGTGAGTCTTTAGGTATCTGATTTGTACATTGTGTGGAAAGGTTTATAATGGAAACATTCAAATACCAACGCATTTGACTTCAGGTCCTTATCATCTTAACTCCCTTCGTCCCAATTTAAATTCACTTTAGAAATATTTTAAAACCGCTGCCTGGGTGGCTCTGTTGGTCAAGTGTCTGACACTTGACATCTGACTCAGGTCATGATCTCATGGTTCATGAGATCGAGCCCAGGACTGGGCTTTGTGCTGACAGTGCGGAGCCTGCTTGGGATTTCCTTTCTCTGCCCCTCTCCCACTCTCTCTCTCTAGTGTTCTGTCTGTCTGTCTCTCTCTCAAAATAAATAAATAAGCATTTAAAAAATTTTCAAGTAATGTTATTATTTCTAAGATTTTTAAATTTTTATTTTTCTTTATATTTTCAAAGTTTATTTGTTTATTTACTTTTTTGAGAGAGAGCGAGCACGGACAGGGGAGGAGTAGGGGAGGAGAGAGAGTATCCCAAGCAGGCTCCATGCTGTCAGCACAGAGCCCCATTCAGCTCCATCCGTGAGATTACCACCTGAGCCAAAATCAAAAGTTGGACGTTTAACCTACTGAGCTACCCAGGCGCCTCACTTTTAAGATTTTTTATTTGATATTCCGTATACTTTTCAATACCACATTAAAACTGTAGTTTCCAGAAGGGAAAGCCAGTTTTCTGAACCCAGAGCAGAAGAGTTATAAATAATTTTGAAAATTATAAAGCAACAATCTTTTTGTGCTTAAACTGCTAGGAAGTTGCAAAATTACGCCTCCTATGAAAGTCATATGTGCATCAAAACCTTTCACCTTCTGTGCCCTTGATAGGTGATGCTTCCCTGCTCCTATTGTGAGAAGAAGCAAGGTCTCATGTTGAACTAGAGGCTTAAATCTCAGTTTTTAGGATTGAGAAAGTGTAATTGTAGGGTGGAAAGAGGCAGGTAGCAGTTTGGGATGATTTGGTAGTTCCTATCAAATGCTTTACTTCTTTTGATCATATGCTATACACTGTAGCATTTAGAAATACAGAATTAAAATCATGGCTCACTATAGAAGGGAAGCAAAGGTAAACCAATCAAACAAATGCTGCCAAAAAAAAAAAAAAAAAGCTTCCTGTAGGAGCACCACATTACTAGGGTGAGTCTCCCTGAATTTAAAGTTAGTAATTTTACTAACAGATTTACTAACAGATTATAACATGGACAACAGGGAAACTGATACTCATTTCCCTATCAGTTCTAGGGCTGGGTTTTGAATTCCTTTTAGTATATACTGCACTGATAAATTAATTGAGCGTACCCTTTATATGTCAACTCCAAAACTATCTACATTCCTAGAAAAGAAAAAAAATAGTGGTCACCTTGGGAAATGAATGTCCCTTATCTTATGGATGAGGAAGCGGGACTCTCAACTGTCAGGCAATCAAGTGACGGATGACAACCTCATTCTAATGAAACCCCTTGCCCATCTGGTCATCGGAAAGGTTCAATGGAGCCAACAAGAACATCTCTATTCTAGAACTGGGTCCCGGAAAACAGAAGTGATCTGGAGACAATAAAGCAAACAGCCCTTTTCTCTCCCCCCTCCCCCGCCCCTAGTACCTCCTCTGCACCTCCAAGGTCTAAGGTGTTAACCCATCCCTACTCCCTCGCGTGCTCTCGGGGGCGCCTCCTTTTCCGGCAGTGTTGTTACAGTCACTCCAGCATCTCTCGAAGGAACTAGGAAGAAGACCTCGGAAGGCCGAGGAGCCGTGAGGGGCGGGACGAGTGAGGGCCCCCCTCGCACACGCCTCCCACAGGGTCCAGACCTGTATTCCGGGCCTCGGAATCCCAAAGCACGCCCACAGAGGCCAGGCGTCCAGGCCCCGCCGGGCCGGGGGGAGAGACGGGGCGGCCGCGGGCCAGGCGGGGGGGGGGCGAGGAGGGGCGCTCACGTCACGTGCGCGCGCGGGACCGCAATAAATGCCCGGGAGCTCGCGGAAGCGCTCGGCGCCCGGCTC
>NC_043714.1:23144940-23164696 GCF_006229205.1 Suricata suricatta
GGACGCGCCGCGCGGGTCCTTCCCGCCCCGGCTCTGTGTGTGCGGTCGTGCGCGCGGGCCGGGCCGGCGCGTTGGGCTCCGCTCCCGTAGGGAACTTCACGCTGGAGAGGTAAAGGCGGTTCTAAAACGCTTTGCTGAGTCGGCAGGTTCCACCTTTTCCTATCTACCTTTTTCTTCTAAAGCGCCACTTCAAAAAAAAAAAAAAGCCAGCTCGTAGAGAATGGGCGGACTCGGAATGCGGGTGGGCTCCTAGTAGGCTGCAGCGATGAGATCTGCGGGACCTTGTTCTTGCCAGTGGCTCTGTGGGCTTCGCCTCCTCGTGTCGCGCGCTCTCCGTTCGGGACAAGTGGAGAGTGTGCGCCTGCGGCGTGTGGGAGGCAAAGCTGGAGTTGCCGGTGGACGGTTGGCCTCTTCGGGTGCAGGCCACAGGTTGGGCGCACACTTTCCAGGAAATAGGGGTTGAATTCTTCTTGCCCCGCGCCTGGTTAAGAGGAGACTGCCTCCCAGATCCATTCTTTCCTATTAGTTACGTGGGCCCTCTAGATGTACCCGTGGATATATGTGTGGATGACATTTTGTACTTCTTTAAAACATTCACCACAATTTCAGAATGTGATGGCCATTCTGAGTATCTGCGAACTGGAGATAGGACAGTGGTAGAAAACACTCCCTTACAACGAGAGAAACGTGGACCTCTCGATTGATAGAAAACACTATAGGTAGTGAATACGCCTTGCAGGCTGTATGTAATATATGCACATAGCCCTTTAAATAAGCTTTTCAATTCAGAAATTAATTTGAAGCTCTGCCTCTTTTTGCCATTTGTTTTGTCCTCGTGCATGTTATTTTCGCAAATATACTCGTCTATTTTGTGAAAACAACGCATTATGAAAAATCCTCCGGAGGAGAAATGGGTTGGGGATAAGTTATTTCAAAAAGTGCATGGCCGTTTGTTGGCATTATGTAAACGAATCAAACTGGCACACTGCCTTTGTTACTGTTACTTTACTTTTGTTACTAGAAAATTAATATCTGCCTAGATTTTCACCTTAATCACGCTGTATGTCGTTATAGCCAAAAGGAGTGGAAGAGCCTGTCTTGGAGATTTTCCCGGGGAAATCCTGAGATCATTCATTATGAAGTGCACCGCGCAGGAGTGGCTCAGAGTAACCACAGTGCTACTCATGGCTAGAGCAGTTCCAGCCATGGTGGTTCCTAATGCTACTTTATTGGAGAAACTTTTGGAAAAGTACATGGATGAGGATGGTGAGTGGTGGATGGCCAAGCAGAGAGGGAAAAGGGCCATCACAGACAATGACATGCAGAGTATCTTGGACCTTCATAATAAATTACGGAGTCAGGTGTATCCAACAGCATCCAATATGCAGTATATGGTAAGGACATTTTTCAAATGGTATGTACAAAAACTGTTTATTAGTGCTTTCAGTCTTCCTGGTTAGATTCCGTCATGCTATTATTTAATCTTTACCATATGTCTTGTATGAAATTAAGCAAAAAATTTTTTTCAGAAGTATATTCCTTTGCATATTCTTTTATCTTTGAATTTCAGTGTAGAATTAAATACCGTTAGATACAACGTTTCTACTAAAAGCTCCATATCCTACTCTTACCAGGAAGATTCCTATGCTGAAAATCCTGAACAGTTGATGCATTTGTTTTTATGTGACTTAGTAGAACAATTGCCTCCTAATTTCTAACTGATGGAATTTTCTTATGAATGGTGGATCTGAGAAATCAAAGACCAGTAATCTAAAGTAATTTTCTGGATTGTCGATAACTTTGTCAGTGGGTCCTTGCTTCTTAACAATATGTAAATTGCATTTTATAAAGGGTATCTTTTTGTGGTTGCTTTATGTTATGTGTGTTTTGGCAATGACTTTTTTTTTTTTTATTCTGGATTTATTTGTGCACTGTGACATGTGAAAAAAAGGCTGGACAAAGATTTTTAAAAAATATGTGACTTATCCTTAATAACCTCATATTATTTTTAGAAATAAGTACCAAGTTTGGGAAACAAACTTACTTTTTAAAGACTATTAATATATAACTTATTAATGTAATACTCTATGCCTGCAATATTTAGAAAACTTTTAAAATATCTATTATACTACATATAATTAGGAAGGTACTAGCAAAAATTGATAATAAATAATCATTGGTGATACCAGTGCTTATGTAGGGTACAGTTAATGTTAATGCATTCTAGTTTTTCTTTCTGCATTCACATTAGTGCTGATGGATATTTCCTATTTAGGCAACTTTCATGGTATATGGAAGTTCTAAGTTCACATTACCCATTATAAAATGTAACATTATACTATTTTAACTTTCACCAGACAAAAAATTTACCCTGAAGAAAGTAGGTAGCACTCGAGAACTCATCAGAGGCTAAGAATCAGGGCCTGGAAATCAGGGGGTGTGGGTTTGAAGTCTGGCACTGATACTCACTAGCTGTGTGACTTTGGGCCACTTAATTTCTCTCTTCTTCAGTTCCCTCCTGTCCAGCATGTGTACTCACCTCAGAGGGTGTGAGGACTGACGAGATAACCTATGTAAAGTTTAGTTCATTATCAGGCATATTGCAAGATCTCAGGAAGTGTTGCTACTCTGACATGTAGCTAATGTCATCTCTCCCCATGCTGTTTCAGTAAAGTACCTAAAAAAATCATTAGCTCTTTGCAAAAATCTGTGCAGGATATGACATCTGTAATGTCTCACATTTCTGCTTTATGTGTATTTTAAAGTGTTTGTCCAAAGTGAAAAATTCTATGACTTCTTCATTTGTGAGCTTTCAAACAGAAAGAGCCAATTATGGAGCCTCCCTGCGTAGGCCACCATATGCGTTTTCCATGTGCATAGGTATTCCATTGCTTTGTATTTAAAATAAGGAAGAACTTTGGAGTTCAAACCCACAAAAAGAAAACCTGAAAATATTTGTGTGTGTTTTATGTTATATGGAAATAATGAAAGAACAGTTCTGTAATTCGTTTTCATGTCTGACTTCCAAAAAAAATAACTACCTATTGTATGATGTCTGGTCTGGGCTGTTTCCATGAGTTTCTTTTGAGTTTCACTGGTTTCATTCTGTCCTTGAAACGCAGATTTAGAAACCAGCCAGGGTTTATGTTGTGTTGCCCTTAGATACTATTAGCACTGGAACTGTGTCTTGGCCATTAACAGGCTGCAGAGGACTTCACTGCCCAACTGTAATACTGGAACAGATTTTCTAGAATACACATTAAAGGGAAGTCTAAAAGAACAAAATACTGTATTTGAAATGTTGACGTATGTATTACATAGGAATACAAGCACACATGTTGATCAACCTTGTCAGAGTATTACTTATTAAATAGTTACTTACAGTGTTTTTATTCTGAGAAAGCAAAATTAAAATTTGGCTTTAAGAGCTGTTTCCTGTAAAATCTGCAGTACCCTGTAGGTGCCACTGCTTTGTCTGTTTGTATGCTACAGGTCATACCACGTTAAACATGTGAGTCGCCAGTTACCTTGCTTATTTAGTCTTCTTTGTGTCCTTGAACCTATGGCAGTCAAGCCCATCCTCATGTATTAACATCCCATCCCTGTCTCTGTTCTTATCCTTATTTAACTAATAGGGTTAAAAATTGACTCTGGAAAGCCACATCTGCCATTGAAGAGGTTATAGGCTGGTTGAAAAGAAAGAGTAGACACATTTGAAAATGTTAAAGTAAACAAGAACATAAAATTCTCTGCTGTAGTGTGTGAATAATGCCAAGAGAGCGCAGATTAATGGAATATTCCTAATGGTGGGAGTTAATCAGTGGGAAAGATGGGTTCTATGGTGTTCCTGGAAGGTGGTCAGGACCCTGAATTATGGCAGTGAAGGGAGGGCATATCTCAACCAGAGGAAGAGAGACACATGCTAGATCCAGAGAAATTTCTAGAAGAAGTGCAAGTGGGAGAAAATACAGACCTGTGGCAGAATCAGTAAGGGGAGAGATGAATTATTGATTATAGAAACCAGTGATGTTTGGAAAGTTTCCATAATTGGCTTTCTATTTGAAAGCTCATATATAAGAAGTCATACAATTTTTTACTTTAGACAAACATTTTACAGAGATTACCCACGTTTAATTTCAGGTAAATTGAGAAACTAGAGCTTTTAGGTCATCAAATGAAACTGTGGCTGAGGAGGCAATGGATTTTAAAGGGAAAAACACTAGCCTTGCACCTAGATAGCAACAGGTTCACATTTACCTCTGCTGCTCACTGGTATGTGAACTCTTGACAGTTAGCAACTGCTCTGGGCATTGCTTTTCTCAATGGCAAAATTGATGTAAAGAGGGATCCCTTGGTGGCTCAGTGGGTTGAGTGTTCGACTTTGGCTCAGGTCATGATTTACGGTTTGTGGGTTCAAGCCTCACCTTGGGCTCTGTGCTGATAGCTCAGTGCCTGGAGCCTGCTGCGGATTCCATGTGTCCCTGTCTCTGCTCCCCACCCCTCACCCTCTTTACTCTCAAAAATAAATAAACATAAATTTTTTTAAAGAATTTTGGTGTAGAGAATAAAACCACAATCTGTAATGAGATAAGACATTTAGTATAGTTGTGCATACTGTTTTCAAGCCTTTCCTTCGCATGGGTTTTGATCTCATCACTTGGTTCTTTTACTTTTCTGGTTATTTCATCAACATGTTCTTGTTTTCTGATTGTCTTGTCAAACTTTGTTTCTCAGGTTTTTCCTTTTGGCTTTCTCCCTTCCTACAGGACATTATGTATTCCTTTGGCTTAAAAAATTTTTTTTTAAGTTTATTTTTTAGAGAGAGAGAGACAGAGGGAGTACACCAGTGAAAAGAAGAGGGGCAGAGAGAGAGGGAGAGAGAGAATCCCAAGAAGGCTCTACACTGTCAATGCCTGATGTAGGACTTGAACTCATGAACTGTAAGATCATGACCCGAGCTTAAATCAAGAGTCACACATTTAACCAAATGAGACACCCAGGTGCCTCCTTACTCCTTTGACTTTAAATATCATCCATATCTTGATGGTGTTTGGTCTATAGCATACTCTGTATCTCTATCTAACAATCATCTCTTTGAGCTTCATTTACATATTTTCTTCTGCCTTCTGGGTCAACTTTGTGTGGTATTACTCCACCTCCACAGTTACTTCAAACTGCAGAAAAGTTTTCTTTCTGAAAAGAAAATGAACTGCCTTACTTTTTTCCCTCTACCCTTGCCTGCAATCTTACCTCCTTTCCTGGATTCTTTCTTAGTGGATCTCATTAACTGGTAAGATTATGTAAGACTAGGTAAGATTATGTATGAGATAAATATGAAATATGAGGAGTGGTAAGAAAGAGGAATTAAAATAATAGAAGTTCTGAGAGGCAGCATATCAGCAACACCAGAGATATTGACATAGAAAATGGAAATTCTAGAGATGAAGGAATAAGTGTTTCAAATTATTCAGTATTTAAAGTATTTCTCAGATAGACTTCTCTATACTAAAGATTATCCTATACATAGAGTGACTGAGATAATAGTAAATATATTCAAATGTTCTGGAACTCAAATAATAAAATGAGCTAATGGGTATTTACCTCTTGTTACAAATTTTTAACATAGAGACCTTGAAACATTATAGAGTGATTGAAATCTCAAATAGCTCACTGTCATGCAAAGTGGGCCTAACTCTAGAATGTGCTTTAGCAACCAAGAAACTTTATCTAAATAAGGACCCAGGCACGGGCCAATGATATAAGCCAGTTTCTGCGGTGATAACTATTTCCACGCCTTTTAGGGAACTGTTGACAGACACTCTGCTGGGGGGGGTTGGTGGCTGAGCCTGCCTGCTCTCCCCTCACGTACGGACGGAACCATGGGTGGGACCTTGGCATAGCACGTTTCCCCAGGTAGAACTAAGTGCATTTGGAGACCTGACCTGCTAGGCACCCAGAGGTTCGCTGAGCAAACCACCAGCTGTCCTTTTGGTCCCCGGAGCATGTTCCAATGACTTGGTTCCAGCTTGTCACTTAGATTCTTTCTAAGGCCATGTTTAAATGGGAGGTCAAGTTTTGCTGTTATTGTTTGTGTTTTTTTCATGTACTTTAGCATAGCAGATGATCCCAGAAACTAGACATGAGTCAACCTAGTTTGCCATATTTTTAAGATAGGAAAAATGTACACAGATCAGCTTTTTTTTTTTTTTTAATAATCTGGGTTCTGCCCTGTTTCTGTCTGTAGCCTGAATCCAAGCCTGAAATAGTGATCTTTGTCTTGTGAGTTGCTCTGTTTATTCTCATAAATCCATATTTTCTGACGTTATTTGTCCCCTGTTACATATACTCAGAATAAATGCAGATGATGAAATAATGGCCTCATAAGTCATTTGGCCAAAGCTCCATGTTTATACATTTTTTTTGTTGTTTATACATTTTTTATCTTGCTAAAAGTGGTGGGAATTCACATCAATTAACATTTTGTTACAACTCTTGGTTCCCCAAACGGTAATATTCTCTCTGTATATTGGTGAGAGATGAAAATTGCCTGGTAATTTTCAAAAATTAAATGTTTGTATCTTTTATTGACATACAGTATAAGCTACATTCACTTAAAAGTACATGGAATATCTTTCTTGGTTCAAAGAATTTATCATTATTTAAAGTTATTAAGATGTTTTATTCTGTATTTAAAATAGTTTATTTAGTTTTCCTAAAGTGTTTTTACTTTATCTTAATAATAGTGTTTACATTACAATAAAGTTATGTTTTATTTTCAGTATCTTAGTCTACAGATGTTAAAAATTTATGAAACCTCAATTTGAATAGATAGTTGCTTTTTAAAGACATCGGCACTTGGAATTAATGTATTTTTCTTTCAAAAGTTGCATTGTAAATGGCAATACTCATAAGAAGAAAGTGACATTAGTGACCAGTTTTATATAATTTAGTTATCCTGCAGTTCTGGGAGATTAAAGATATCTCCTTAAATGTAAGTAACAAATCTAGGGTCTTAGAAAGGAAAGAGAAGATAAGTAGTTTCAGTAGGAGATGGAACACTCAGAGCCAGAAAAATGCCACAAAATTTTGAAATTGTTGTTTATTCCTTCAGTCGGCAGGTATTAGCGGTTTACAGTTGTGGCATCGAGGGCCCAGCAGTAATCACAACAAATGTTCTTCCTTACCTGGACTAGGTATGAAGACCCTGAATCTCCTTACTCAGCAAAGGGCCCATGTGGTTGACACAGAGCGAGGGGGGGGAAGTAACATAGGACATGAGATCAGGACAGATAAAAATCATTTTAATTTACTTTATTTTTAAGTTTTTACATTTATTTGTTTTTGAGAGAGAGAGAGAGAGACAGAGCACAAGTGGGGGAGGGGCTGAGAGTGAGGGAGACACAGAATCTGAAACAGGCTCCAGGTTCTGAGCTGTGAGCACAGAGCCCGACATGGGGCTAGAATTCACAAACTGAGATCATGACCTGAGCCGAAGTCGGATGCTTAACTGACTGAGCCGCCCAGGTTCCCTGAAAAAAATCATATTAAAAACTCACTTTCAGTGTGAGTGGCAAGAAACCATTTGAACTGCTTGAACCAAGGAACAGTATGATTTTATACCTCTCCAGAATCCTCTGGCTTTTTTGAGAACAGAAGTTAGATGGTGGGAGGTGGGACAAAAGTGTGAGCAGGGAGACAAAGCTAATGCAATAATCCGTCTAACAACCAGGAGTGGGTTAGTAGCCATGAAGGTGGGGAGAGGTGGCAAGAGTATAAACACACACTGAAGCCTTTTTGTAATCGTAACAGCAATCTTGAGATTCTTCAAGGAAGCCTTGTTGCAAGACTAATGAAATTGTCTTGATGAGCCAGGCAGCAGTAGCCTGGCAGTTTCAGGATCTGATGCAATTTTGAAAACCACTCAATCCATGGCTGTGGTTTTTAAAAACTGATGGCAGTTTCCATTGCTGGTTTAAAGATCAAAGGGGAAGATCCTGTGTCTGTCAGCTGATAGTGGTTTCTAGAATGATTTTAGAGATCCCAGAAATCACCCAGTTACCTGATACACATGTTGCCAGCTGAATTTTAAGAGGTCAGAGCAGGTAGAACCAATCTCTGCCTCCTCGCTTTCCAGGATAAGGATGCCTCCTGTTTTCCCACGTGATTTGCTCTCTCTCACTCTCCCAAAAGCCAGTCTACTCTCTCACTCCCTCCATAAATAATAGAAGATGAGAATTTTAGCATGAGAAGCAGAACAGAACAGTGGTCCAGTTCCTGTCCAGTAACCACCAGTTTCTCTATCATGGGGTATGTCATTAGGATTTTATCTCATTTAACAGATTTTGGATGTGGTGTGTGACTGTACAGATATTTCCTGAGCCACTAGAAATATTGGAGTTACTGTATTTTTAAGATAAGGAAGAATGGACCCAGGTCACCTCTTTAAAAAAATTTTTTTTCTAATGTTTATTCTTGAGAGAGAGAGGGAGAGACAGAGACAGAGTGTCAGCAGGGGAGGGACAGAGAGAAAGGGAGACACAGAATCTGAGGAAGGCTCCAGGCTCTAAGCTCAGTTCAGGGCTCAAACTCACGAATCGTGAGTGAGATTATGACCTGAGTCAAGTCGGATGCTTAACCCGTGCGCCCCCACAGATCAGCTTCTGGTAGAGAAAGCTGAAGCTCAGTTTTGGACATATTAACTTAAGATTTAGCTTAAATATGCAAGTGAATTTGTCAAGAATGCAATTAGACAAATGTGGTATGGGCTAATCTGGAACATGAAGTTAGCACTTAACAGTATTTAGATGGTATGTAAAGCCATGAAGAGAAATGAGATCATCAAGGAAGTTAGTATAGGTAGAGATGTTTGAGAAGTGAGCTCCTGACACACTTGACAGTGTAGAGGTAGAAAGGTGAAGAGGAATAGCAAAGGGAATTGGAAATTAGGAAAAAAAACAATAATACCAACAACAAAAAAGCCAAATGAAGAAAGGCAGACGTGCTGACCAGCTCTGCTAGATACCACTTATAAAGATTAAGTAAAATGAGGACTCTTGAGTTTAACAACACGGACACCACACTGACGGTCTGATCAAACAGTCTGGGTGAAGTCCCAGTGATCCAAGGGTAGTTGGGCAGAATAGGATGAGTAAAATGAGCACGCTCGTTCATTCACTTCCTGATCAAACATGTGTGTTCCATGTTCTGTGGGCCAGGTGGTGTCTGGACCTTTCATTGTTTTCTAACCAAAAATTTTCAGCTTAGTTTTAGAAGATGTAATGCAATTAGGGCACATAGCCCAAATTTATAATGGTGGTCAGTAGGAAAATACAATTTTTTTGCAGTTACTTTTACTGAATGCCTTCATTAAAAAATAATTACATGTAATAATTTATAATCACAAGTGAGTGACATTTAGCCCAAGAACATTCTTTGCTATTGTTCAGCTGTATTCTGTCACACATAATACTTTTGGGAATTTATACAACAAAATGATTATACATGATTTAAAATTTAAATTTTCATATTTTAATAATTTTTTACTAATTCAACTTAAAGTTAAATATTTACCAAACAGACATACATATGTCTTATATAGTATTGTGTATAGCATATATGTATATATATAGTATCTACTTCATTGGAAGAAAGTGTACAAACTCAAGTGGTAATGAATTGTCGGTGAAGGTATTATAATAAGTATGTCTAAGTAACCCTTTCCTTACCCTCTCTCTCTGTTCCTGTCCCCTTGTGCTCTTTAAATCTTTCTCTCTATAAAAATAAATAAATGCAAAAAAATTCAAGGAACCCTTTCCTTATTTTCCTATATAGGTGTTGCCTTCAAAATTTTAAGAAGTTACAGAAAAACTGTTATAATTGATTAAACAAATTTGTTATTGATAAATTTGTGTTTGAGCAAGCATTTAATTCAACACATGCTGATTGGGCATTTTTATGCCTGGCATTGTTTTTGATGCTGAAGAATACGTCAGTGTATAGAATGTTCAGCAAATTAATGAAAATAAGGAGAATGAGATGATTGGGAATGATAGAGGTGGAGCTAATCATTGTGGGTATTTGGGCAGAATTCTCTGAATTAGTGGCTTTAGAGCTGAAAGCTAAGTTACAAGAAGAAGTCAGTTAAAAATACAGAGATCTGGGGAGAAGGAATACCAGTCACAACGTGTCTAAGTCAAGAATGAAGTGGGGTTACAAAGAAGGGTAGTGTGACTGAATTTTATTTAGTAATGAGGAAAGTGTTAGAAAATAATGTAGACTTATAAGCATGGGCCAAAAGTCCTTTTGGGTTGTAGATGAGGAGAAATTTGGATTTGATTCTGAGTGAAATCCATTGGAAAATTTCTTGCAAGGGATTGACCTCGTCAGTTTCCAGTTTCAAAAATTATTCTGACTTCATTATGGAGAGTGGTCTGCAGGAGAACTAAGGTTGAGAGCAGAGAGACAGAAAGCCATTGCTGTATTCTGAATGTGAGATGATGGTGACTGAGACCAGGGGGAGAGTGGTAAAGATGGAGAGAGGCGGGTTGTTTCAAGATACGATTTGATGCCGTTGCTGATGGTTTGGTTGATAGCTTTAGTGTGAAGGTGAAGGATGTGGAGGAATCCGGAATGTTATTAGGTTTTACCTAGGCACATGGGGAAAGAGACAATTTTGAAATCAATCATCTGGAAATTAAGGATAACAAATGTTTTTCATGGAAAGGCACTTAGGTATGATTTTGGGAATAAGAAAAAGGGTGCTTTAGTCCAGCACTCCTCAGACTTTGCTGTGCATATGAGTCCCCTGGACATCTTGTTAAAATACGGATTTTGATTCAGTAAGTTTACGTGGGTCTCAGTATTCTGTAAGCTCCCAGGTGGTGTGGCAGCACTGTCTGGAACCCCACTTTGAACAGACTTTAGGCTCCCTGGAGGACATGAAATGTTGACTCTGGAATTCAAATTCTTTATTTTTCCCCTCCTCAACTATCACATTCACCTACCTTTTCCCTTCTTAGAAGGCAGCGGCTGTCAACTACTAATGCCGGACAACAGAAACTCCTTTTCACTCTTTCAAGAAGTACTTAGAAATAAAAAAGATGAAGACATTTGAATGATAAAATCCCCCAATGCCTAATGTTTAAATCAGTCCAATTGGAGGAGAAATGGAAAATTAAATCTTAAAATTAGTGACTGGCACAGTTCTGTGGGATAGTGAAAAATAAGGTGCAATCAACGATAGGATAAACGATAAAAGCCATACGGGTGAAGAGGGAGGAAGTAGAATTTCAAATTGGGCAAGTATGGAGACGCAACTAGATAAGACCCAGAAGTGAGCATGAGAGTTCCTGTTCAGAGACTCCCCCGTGTGTTCTTGTACCTCAGACAGTAGAAAATAATCCTGCAGATGGGGCAACCCTATCAAGGTGTTCGGAGTAAAACATAAAGCTGTATCTTATGTGTCCTCTGGACATGGCAAATCCACACCTGAAATACTGAATGGTTGGCTGTATAGTTAGACCAGGTGTTGTCCAGAGAAGGGAAATCAAAGTTCTGGAAGTATTGGGGGAACCATGGCTCTGGACTGAGATGGAATAAGAGCATCCAAATTCTTGCCTAGAAAGAAAGGGCAGGAGGTCTCTTCACCAAGAGTTCTGTGAACACAGAAAACTAAACAAATAAAAAGCATCAGTATTTCATAAGAACACCTATGCCATTATTCCATATACCTTGGGTTTTTGGTGCTGTTTTCAATATCTTCCAAAGCCTGCTCACCTTCACACATATTAGGATGCCCTCCTTGTTTTCTCTGTAACGAATTTCTCCTCTTAAGAACAGCTTTTGTCTAAACCCTTCCATACAGAGTTAGGTGCATTCTCACTCATTTCCCTGGCTTCTGTAGCATTTCGAATTTGCCTGTGCCCCTGGTATTTGCATCCTGTCTCTTTCTCTAACCTTCCGTTCCTTTATGGGCAAGGGCTGTGCTTTAGTAATTTTTGCATTCCCCAGCTAATTGGCTGACATGATGCTTTAAGCTCAATTCATTCTAGTTGGAAGGGGAAAAAATGGATTGAGTAAATGAAAAATGAAAAGAAGACTAGATTTTCAACAACAGTTTTAAAATGGGTAGAATACAAAATAATTTAATTATATTCCAATGACAAAATGCTCTTAAAAATTGCAAAAGCGTTCTTTTCAAGAAGTATAGTGTTATGTTTTACTTAATATTATATATATATTGGTTAGGTAATTTTTTTGCATTTTGATTAGGTAAAATCGTTCTTTAATAATTATGACAGGTGGCTAATTTGGCATTGGATTTCAATTTCAAGTAGACTTATAATGGTTTATGTCTCATGGAGTGAGGATGTTAGACCCCTCAGCAAGTAGGGATACACAGGAGATAGAGGGATCAGCATGCTGCTAAGGCTTTTGCTGGAGAACTGCGTTTAAAATGTAAATCACAATGTGGTAATAGGTATACATTAATATATTTTAAAGTGCATATAATCTTAAAGAATTTCAGAATAAAGCTGCAATCAGGAAAGCCTTCTTAGAAGAGGTATGTTTTGAAATAGTATTTGGAAGAAGTTGTAGTCATTGTGTGGTGGGGAGTCTGGAAGAGAGCATTTGGATGATGAGACCCTTCTGAGTAAAGGGGTTGATGTGAAAATATGTGTACAGTTGATTTGAAGGCAAGAACGTTACTTCCGGATCTGTTAGAACTGACCCAAGCCTCTATTATGGGGATATTTGGAACATATTTTTATTAAATATGACGAAAATAACCTTGTTCAAATGCATATCATGACAGACCAGAGCAGCCTAACCCTACTCATCCTTCTGTTCAAATCTAAAAAGAATAAATAAACAGAAATACATCCTTTGGCATAATTTGGCAGTATTCATTTAATTTTTGTAAGTGAAAGTGATTACAATGGATTTCTAAGCTTAGTGCTTATGAACACCTTTTAAATTATTTTTGTATTTATGTGTGTATATCTTACATATACATATATTTTAAATATATATTTACATATTGTACATACATATATATTTACATACATAAATACTTGGGAGCTTGATAGCTTGGTACTTGGGAGCTTCAGTAGAAGTATCATCTTAGAAATTTATTCAGGGTGCCTGGGTGGTTCCGTCAGTTGAGTGTCTGGCTTCGGCTCAGGCCATGATTTCATAGCTCGTGAGTTCAAGCTCCGTGTCTGGCTCTGTGCTAACAGCTCAGAGTCTGTAGCCTGCTCCAGTTTCCGTGTCTCCCTCTCCCTCTGCCTCTCTCCTGCTTACTCTCTGCCTGTTTCTCTCTAAAAAATAAATAAACATTAAAAATATTTTAAAAAATTAATAGGAACAAAGGTCTTAATTCAAATGTTTATTGCTTATAGACCCAAAACAAAGCTAGGAATAACTTACTCTTGTATGTATAGCTAATAGTCTGTTAAATTTGAATTATAAGATTATTTACTTTTTCATTGGGCCTTTAGCTGGCAATGATTATCTTGTTTTTCAATTATTCAAAATCTTGGATTTGAATTTCTTCCTTAGTCACATAAATATCAGCCCTTGAAGGTCTATGTGACTCACAGCAAATTAAGCAGATCTTTAAAGGAACAGGGAAGAAGAGAGCATTTATTAAGATCTATTGGTTATCAGGTGATATGACAGGCAGTTTGCTAATATAAATTCTGTGAGATATTTTTATTCTCAAATATTATTTTTTTTAGCAGGAAACAATGCCATAATATCAAGAGTTCACCAGAAAAAATCGTGGGGCTATATGCAGAGTTGTGGACAGGGCTAGGTGAGCCATAAGGGATGGGGGGCATCTAGGCTTGAGTGGTGGTGTCACACCCTGGTGCGGACTGATGTCTGGGAGTAGGGCTGTGTGGCAGGACACTGTTGCCGTTAGAGTGAGGCAGATGAAGGAAAGGAGATGAGTAGCGTTGGTGAGGGGGTAATGCATACTTACATTCACCTCCCACTGTCCGACTTCCTGTTCATGTTTTCCATTAGCCAAATCCAACTGGAATCAGGGGCAGGAGAACCTAAAGTAAGTGAGTATGTAGAATTGAGTCTGAGACAAAGAGAAGGGTACTTAGGGACTGAGAATGGCTTTGTGGAAACAGATGAAGACTATGTAACATAATGTTCTTTCTCACATGATCAAATAAGGACCTTTGTAAACCATATTTCTTAAAAATCATCATCTTAGTCATTGTTTAAGTATTGAAGAAGACAGACCTAAAGGCATATTCCTAAAGGGCACCTAAAAACCTGATTGCAGTTTTATTAAACTTGAGGTTCCTAGCAGCCAAGGAAAACTGGAAACCGTGTTTACAAAGGTCTTATTGACTGCTTCCTGGAAACATAACAATTTGTCACTCTTGAGATGAGGATTCTTAGTGAAAAGTTAACACAGAATTCTCACTGTAGGAACAATGAGCAACTTACTATAGCAGTTTCATTAAAACTATGTAAACATATTCATTTAAATGTTTCTTATATTAGCATTAGATTTAAGTTGAAGTTAAATTTTAGGCTTTGGTTTCTATGTGTCCATCAGCTTTTTCTTTGTTTTATTTGTTAATCCATCTCTTTCTTTCTGAAAACTAAAAAAGCATCTTTAACTACAATAAATAAATGCAATATTTTTTTACTTTCAAAACCCAAGTTATATTCAAATATTGAAATAGAAAATACAAACTAATACGTAAGTATATACTATAGAGTGATTTATTATGAGAGTTTATATTTCCTATCATACAGTTTTCTAGGCTTGGCTTACTGATCAATCTTGCATCTCTCTCAACTTTATGACCTTTAAATAAACTAAAACACAGGTGTTAATTCTTATAAATTTATCCAGTGCCGTAAATCAAGGCTTATATCACTGATAGATGTACTTTTTCAGTTACTAAAAGATTTTCTTAAATACTGAAGTCGTCTCAAACATCCAGAACATATTCTTGAATTTATTAACTACTCCTGTCATAAGTGATGATAAAAATAATGAAGGCATCACAGCCTTTGATTAATCACAAAGTCAGTACGAAGGTATGACATTGACAAAGCACATTATGAATACCCTTCCATCTGAGTTTTTACCACACACGTATGTTTGAGGCAGAGAACTTAGGTCCTGGATCTTAGATCTAAGTTATTGCCCGTTTTCATGCCAACTGTGAGACAAGAGATAATTGATGGGTACATACTGGCAATATATAATAATGCCATGTTTTATATTAGGTGCCGTGGAAAACACACACAAAGAAGTGTGGGACCAAGTTTTTATTTTAAATTTTACTTTGGGAATAAAGACCCAGAACAACGGAGATAGATCAAGGGGAACATATAATAATTTGTAAATTACATGTTTAAGAAGGTTTAGAGTGTGATAAATGGAGTATCATAGTTGGAATGACTTCCAAAAGGGGAGAGACTTTGGTGAAAGATGACGCTTAAGTAGCTAAGTAGGAGAGCAGAGAAAAGAGCAGTTCCTTTTGGGGAAAATATCTAATGGATTCAGTTGGCCAAGAAACTAGACAGGTGCTAGAAGCTTGTAACTCTGAGTGTGGTTTTTCCTTGTACGTGCTAGCATCAGGTCTTACAAATGTTATAGCTTTGAGTTATCTCCTATCCTACAAAATCAGAATCTGTGTTTTTTTTTTTAATTAATTTATTTAACATTTGTTTATTTTTGAGAGAGAGAGCGAGAGCGCAAGCGCGCGAACGAGCGAGCGCGGGAGAGTGACAGAGAGGGAGACACAGAATCTGGAGCAGGCTCCAGGCTCCAGGCTGTCAGCACAGAGCCTGATGCGGGGCTCAAACCCACAGAACTGTGAGATCATGACCTGAGCCAAAGTTGGACACCCAATCGCCTGAGCCACCCAGGTGTCCCTGGAATCTGCATTTTAAAAAGATCTTCTGGTGATTTATGAGCTCTTTAAAGTTTCAAAGAGTCACTGTTGCGGGTCTCTGTTGAATAGGGGTAGGATATAAGGGATGTAGTTGTTATGGCCGCATTGGGGAGGGCCTCGGCAGTGAGATGAGATGAGTCAGATGTTTTGCAGAAATGTAAAGATTGTATCAAGTTAGTGGCTCTGCTCTCCTAAAAACAATCTCCCCTACATCATGCATTCAGTCTCTCTGTATAATAGTGAAACAATGGGTTTAATTGAAATCCTCTTGTGTGTTTTTCCATACATTGAATTTCCATTTAAAAGTATTTCAGTTTCAATGAAGTGAAGAGTCAAATCCCTAAATTACGGGTTGCTGCTTTTTAAAGGTTTTTAGGCTTTGTTTTAAAGTGGATTTTAAGTGAAATACTGACACATCTGCCCCTTACCTCTGGAACTTCCAGGAGCCCCTCAGAAGTGCATTGCCCGGAGGTAATGCTACTTTCTCGGTACCTGGCCTCTCTGCATGGTAGCGCAGATGTTCCCTTTGAAATCTGAGCCTCATACATTTCCCCTGTCACTACAAAGTCTTTTCAGGACAGGTGAAGCACAGCAGTTAAACACCTGAGGTAATTTCCGAGTTGTAAGGAATGTGTTACTGCGGTTTTCCATAGTGCTTTTATACCAGCTGACTTTATCACAAAAACATCATACACTCTTTCAGCATAGATTGATTTGCTTATTAATTTATTTCTGTGATGTCAGTTTCTTCACTGTAATTCTGATAATACCACAAACAGGGAGCAAATAAGGTGACTTGAAAAAATTTATAAAAGGGTATTATATTTGGAATTTAAATCTGAAATCTCGTGAACTGTCAAATGTATGACTTGCATAGAATAACAGATACTTTCTTGGAGGTCAAGTTATTGCTGTTGAGAGGATTATGTTGACAGCTGAGCTTGTCAGATTTTTGGATTGCGCTTTCTGATTCACACAGGAGAACACATAAGTGATTTGGGGAGGGATTTAGTTTTGACATATGATGGACAATTTATAAACCTGTTTTTCTAGAAGTGATGGCACAGGAATTATCTTCTAAAGGTGGTATTTAGAAAGACATAACTTTGATTTTCTTCAACCCCTTCTACATTCATGAGCTGGCTGAAAAATCCTTGTTCCTTTTAGCTGTGCAGAAAAATTACATGTAGATGTCTGTCTGTGTCTTATTTCACAGATTTTACCCTTATGTTTTTGGGATTAAGCTGAAGGGGTCCTGGTTTTAACTTCTTACTGAGAATATATTTCTTTTAATATTCACTTAAGTTTTGGTTCATTTATCTGTTTTTGACAATATTAAAACTTTCTCATCTCAACAGAGATGATTCAGAAACAATTGAGCTCTTCTCTAAACTCATAACTGGAAGATCTGAAACCTTTCTGGTTTTGTAATCTTGTAAGTCACACTACAGCTTTAATTTTTTTTTTTTAATTTAAGTGCTGCTGGTATACAATGTTATATAAGTTTCAGGTGCACAACATAGTTATCTGACAATTCTGCAAATTACAGTTTGACAATTCTGTATATTATGCAGTGTTCATTGTGATAAGCACAGTTACCATCTGTCACTACACAGTATGTATTATTAGCTGTATTCTTTATGCTTTACTTTTCATATCAAAACTTTTTTTTTTATCTATAACTGGAAGTTTATACCTCTGAATCTCTTTGAACTACTTCCCTCCTCTCCCTACCCTCATGCCTCTGTCAACCACCAGTTTATTCTCTGTATTTATGAGTCTGTCTCTGTTTTTGTTTATTTAGATTCCACATATAAGTGAAATCAAATGGTATTTCCATTCTTTGACTGAGTTATTTCACTTGGCATCATAGCCTCTAGGTCTATCCATGCATGTTGCAAATGGTAAGATCTCATTCTTTGTTTTGGCTGGGTAATGTTCCATTGTATTCCAATAACATATCTTCTTTATCCATTCATTTTTTCATAGATATTTGAATTTTTTCTATATCTTGGCTATTGTAGATAATGCCACAATAAATTAGGAGTAGATATATCTTTTCAAATTAATGTTTTCATTTTCTTTGTTTAAATACTCAGCAATGGAATTACTAGATTGTATAGTGTTTTTATTTTTATTTTATTTTTTAGGAAACTCATTATTGTTTTCCACAGTGGTTGCACCAATAACAGTGCAAGAGGGTTCATTTTCTCCACATCCCCTTTAACACTTGTTATTTTTGTTTTTAAAATTTATTTATTTATTTATTTTTATTCTCACCACTCTGATTGGTGTGAGGTGGTATCTCGTTGTTTTGATTTGCATTCCCTGATGGTTAGTGATGCTGAGCATCCTTTCATGTTCTTGTTGCTCATCTGCATGTATTTGGGGAAAAAAATGTCTGTTCAAGTCCTCTGCTCATTTTTAAACCACAAAACAGCTTTTGTTTCTTAGTTAGGAATGCCATTAATTGTCATCAGACATTTTACAAATTTTACAGTTTGTAAGTTTTTATGGGGTTCTATAAATAGAGCATTCTATCAGAGACAACACATCCAAAATAATAGGATTTTAAAGCTGAAAGCAATTGAAGAGACTGATACCAGCTTCCTATTGTTATAGATAAGGAAACAAAACCCAAACTTGACATAATCAAAAGATAAGTTTGAAAAGACATAATTTAAATAGGAAAGAAAACTCTTCCAGGATATATCATGTGTTTTAATTATGCATTGAAATACTTTGAACAAGCTTATTTTTACTCTATAAGAGAAAATGAGAGAAAAATTTACGACTAATTGTCTTAGTTGTATACACCCAGAAGATGTAGCACTGAGGAAAGAGTGTTTTTATTACAATTGAAAGCTAGTATGCTGTCATTACTTCTGACTGATGTTGACTGCTCAGAATTGAGGTGGGCTTGGACGTATAAGGTAGGTATTCTGAGTTAAATATGCAGATATATATGTGTCAAAACAAGAATGTTTGTGAAATTTCTTTTGTCAAAATTTATTTCAAATGCTGATAGTTTTAAAAAAAATTTATCATACTATTTATAGTTCTCTGTGGCAGCAGGCAGACCAGAGCTTTTAGCCTAGACTGGACTTACAACATAATTGCCTTTCCAACACCAGGGCATTTTCATAATGTTATTACTTTGTCAGAAAGCAATACATATTTTAAAACTCCATATTAAATTGCAAATTGTATCATGGACTGATGTTTGCTTTTGATTAGGCTACTTGATAAGTCAAAGACCAATTTTGTCTTTGGCATTGATCTTAGAAATCCATTAAGACATCAATTTGGCAAAAAGGTATAATGACTTGGAACATATTTCTGTATTAGATACTCTTGATTTGTTGGCTAATTAACTACAACATTAATTATATTTTCCAATTGTTTTGGAAAATGTTTATTTTCACTATTTAAAGACACATTTTCAGTGTGTCTTTGAAAAGACCTATTGTAGCTTCATCCACTTAGGTGGGGTTTTGTGAAATGGTAGAAAATCCTGCAATCCTATTTCTCCCTACTTAGAATGTCATTTGATAATTTTGAAATTATATGAGAGTTTGTATCCAATAGATTTTTCTTTGTGCATTTAAATGTGTCAGACCATTTAAAATTGGTTAATTTCCTATTAAAATGTCTTTATTTACTCATTTACATATTTTCTTTACTGGAAAATATAACTCTATAAATTAAACTACTTAACTTCCATGTCAGCTAGTTTATTTTTAGACTAATTATCATGATACCTTTATTAATAAGTGCATGTCAGTAATTTTGTGGACTGATTGATGCCCATTGTGTCCCCCCCC
>NC_043714.1:23164796-23245919 GCF_006229205.1 Suricata suricatta
TTTTTTTTATGGGTATAATTTTTTATTAAATATTAAGTAGATACAAAATAATATTTCCAAATATGTGTATGGTAAGAAGAATTCTAATACAATGAACACACATGGCCCACCACACAGTTTAAAAAATAAAACATTACTGTATCTCTGCAGTGTCCTATGTGGAATTTTTTAAATGGTAAAGTTAATATATTGAGACAGGCTTATTGTAAAAAATTGTATATAATTAGAACTCTATGATGTAAAACTTTGAAGTCTACTCATGCTAGAGGTGCCCTCTAGACAAAGTAACGCATTCTTTGTAATAAAGGAAGAAAGTTTCATGGTATGTCTATACCCTACCTGATCTAACCAACAATTGATATTGAAGTTATTTCCATTTTTCTGCTTTTACATTTAATGCTGTGGTGAACCTCATTGTATATATAACTTTGCTCACTTGTGCAAGTTTATCTATATGGTAAATTCCTAGAAATTTAAATGGTGAGTAAAAGTCATGAATGTGTATTATTTTAAATTTACCTAATTTGAGTTGGTTTTCAGATACATCACATTAAAGTGCTTTTATGTAAAAGAAATGTTGCAGTAGTCTTTAGAAAATGATAACAAGTCAGCATCTGAAACCAAATTTGATACTCTAGACTATAAGCTAGTTGACCCATCCTACATGCAGAGATGACTTCTATGTAGAGTCTTAATTAAACAAATTTTCATCAAACAATCTCACAAAATTTTACTCCATGTTTTTTAATATAGTGTAAAGTGAAAATGATTACAAAGTCCTAAACAGATAATCTGTGGGAAATTGATTTTTATTTGAAAAATAGTCTACCTTTCACTTGAGTTTAAGAACAATTTTGAATCCTCAATTATAAGCAAATTCTCATCTTCAGAAAAATTCTTAGTGATTAAATACATTTAACTCATTTGATGTATTATAATAATTTTGAAGTTATAAAGATTAAACATTTCTCAGCACATGAATTTTCAAATTATATATATATCTGGAAAGAGCTGTAAATTTACTGTGGTCAAGAAGATATGTTTGAAAATACTTTATTGTTTTCAAGAGACAAAATTATTCTCAATATCAAAGAGAAAGGAAAAGTAATATCTCAACTATTTTTGTCTAATGGACAGTGATACAACTTAGTGGGTAACCTACCAATATTAACTCTGTTAAAACTACATTCTTATGTGACTTCTAGCTGTCATCACCTATTCAAGTAGGATAGCAGGTATTCTGGTAGGAATAGGAATTGTATTCATGTCTCACTGAGGATAATATAATGGTGTAATTTTCTGTACATATCTTGATAACTACATGCTTTCCAATTTCTACCAGTATAACACTTTAGTAATAAAATTACCTTGTATTTCTAGATTTACTTTTGGAATTCCTTTGTTAACATTTAGGATTTCTCATAAAGGTACACACATACACAAGAGGAAATGATAAAACCTCCATGTTAAACCAGCTTTAAAAATATCATTGGAGACAAATAAGTCAGTAGTTTTCTAAATGTTTTAGTACTAAAACTTCATTGAACACTTCACTGTGCTCTAAGAAGGAGCAGCTTAGACATGTAATTGGAAAATAGCGTGGTTTTCATTTCTACACACCTCAAGTACCCATTTTTTAAAGAAATGGTAATTTTAAATGTGGTTTTGGGTTTAAATTAGTGCTGGGTGAATAGTTCAGTGGGGACAAGAAAGTCTGTCAGGCCATCTTGATTTTATTTACAAACCTGAATTTAAATAGAAATGTGTAAAGACTAGCTTGCATTTAAATGGGATGGGTATGAATTATTGATGGTCTGAAAACATGTAATGTAATGTTGTGGCATAAAAATAAACATTCTGTGCTGTTTTCACAATAATATTTCTTTCAGGACAGCTATATTTTCATTAAGGTTTTTTTAAAAAGTCTTCTTGATATTCATTATTGAACTTTACCTAACCACCTATGCTTGACTAGATTCTTTAAAATAATCACTTTAAAAATTGTCACTAATTAATTTGTTAAATATTAATAAGAAATTTTAGTTGAATGTGCCTCTGCCTCAATTTTGATATTAAAATGTGTCCCTGTTTGAGCATAATTACAGTTCACTGATATGCTTCCCCCTTTATTTTTAATGGATTACATAGGAAACCTATGACATAAAAAAACAAGCTTATCCATAGTATATACTCAGTAATTGAATTTTAGTCCTTGAAGGAACCTGAATTATCTTCTCTTTCACATTTTGCCAAAAAGAAAACCCAGCCTAAAGCATTTGAATGATATATTTTAGATTTTATTTCAATTTCTGTACAACAGAGTAAACAAATTTTTGCAATATAATGTATTTGTGAATCGGAAGCTAGTTGTTTATCCTCTACAAAAAAGCATCCATCTTCAATTTCATTAGAAAAACTGACATCTGAGGTTGTAGAATCAGATATAAAACAAGAGTCAGTTGACCTTGAGGAAGGGTCCCGTGGCCTCTCTTAAGGGCCCAGCTGAGTAGTTCCTACTAGGGTCTCCTAAGTCGTGATCTAAACTTGCAAACTGACTCAGGCCTGGGCGAGGAAAACTCCAACAATGGAAACTCCTCCTGTATCCCCAGTCTCTGGGTGGTCTCCCCACATTCTCTTGCCAGCTGTGTCTTCAGGGTAGCCCTCTAATTGTTGGATCAGGTCTGTCAAGATGTGTGTCTTAAAAGAAAAAGAACTGGATAGAGGTTGTTTATCTTAACCCAGTCGGAGAAGCCTCACAGTCTAATTCTGTGTATTAGAAGGGCGACACAATCCAGCTCAAACTGAAGGGAAGGGGAGGAAATTCACTACCACCTTTGTGGGAGTTGTGGGAAAGAGTGTTTTAAAATCATCACAGTGTCTTCAAGATGTGTGTGTGTGTATGTGTTGCTTTTTCCCCTACTGTGCTTTCCTTTGGCCTACAGTCATGACTAGGTTTCTTCTTCCTTTAAAAATCAAGACAAGCAAACAAATTCTCCCCAAGAACCTGGCATGTTACCTTTTTTTTTTTTTTAGCTTCTGCCCATCATCTCTCTTCTTCGTTTCTAAAGTATTAACAGAGTAACCCACACGTGGTTTACCCACTTTCTTTTTCCAGTCACATATGTGCCCTTATGTTTTGTTTTCTCCCCAGCAATGTTCTGAAATCGCTCTTGATCATGAATTAGTACTTAGCAGCACTCGTCTTTCTGGAATTTTCCATGGCATTTGATCTTGTTGCTCACTCTCTACTCCTCTAATCCTTGTCCCGTTGTTTCTATATCTTAACCCTCTTTTGACATTCCCTTAACCTTTTCGACCCAATTTTCCCTGGTTTATATTACTAATTTGTTGTTTTTTTCTCTTTCAATTTTGAAAGCCCCAGAATTTTCTTTTCCTTCCTCTTTTCATTCTGTACCATCTTTCTGAAGAAAGGTTTCTTGGGGTGATAATTCAAAGTTCATGTCTTCAGCCAGATTTCTTTTCCCAGAACCCCAGTCACATATGTCAACTCTCTTCTTGGCATCCATACTGCATGAATCACAGACATTACCCTAGAAATTTCATTGCAATACGTTAGACATATTTCTATGACAACAAGCTATTTCCTTCTGTATTTTCTTTCTCCCGATTTGGTAACCCTCATTGTCTGCATCTTTTTTCCTCCTTCACCACCTACCTTCAGTCATCTTATCAACTAATAGGAATTTAAATTCTGCAACACAGTTTCAGTGTCTGCTCTTCTCCAGTCTCATTGCTGTCACCTTAGGTTGTGTCCTTATATTCCAGTTCCAGAACTATTTTTCTGTTTTCTTAACACGCCCAGAGTTCTGTTATTATGCCAAGGTTGAACCCAGCTCTGTTTTTACCATCACGTTTACTAAACACTACCGGGCTTTCAAATTAGCTTATTGAATATTAAACCTGGGACATAGAAAATAATTCAGTAGTAATTTTGTAATTTTAAGTATTTCTTTGTAAATTATTTTAAAAGTACAGATTAATCACTCTCATTGATGTTGTATATAAAATGCATATATACATATTGCATATAAATTTTTACAGGAATCAGATTCATTATTCATGCACTCAGTAGGCATTTATTAATCACCTTGTCTATGGGACAGACACAGAACATAAAAATATAGACTAAAGATAGCGGCATCAGTTAAATGGTGGATTCTGAGCAACTCATAGTCTTGTGAAAGAGACAGACATGTAGACAAATACTAAGACTGCATTATAATAGCTGCTAAATGAAGAGGTATTACAAAGTCTTAAGAGCTGCCAGGAGAGAATAGCTTACATCTGAGAAAATGGAAAAGGTATCTAGAATATATTATCTAAAGCTGGATTGTGAAGAAAGAATAAGGGTCTAACAAATAATTGGGGGAAGAATATTTTAAACAGAGGAAACAATGCCAGCAAGAGCAAAGAACAGGGTCTTTTCTAAGGAACAGTGTGACCAAGGATCTTGAACTTTATGTATATGGAAGTTTGTCATAGTGTTTGGACAGAGGATCAGTGAAGCATATTTTTGCTCACTTAGGTAATTCTAAAAATTTGTGGAGCAGATTGTAGGGATAAGAGATGGAGGCAGGGAGACTAGTTAGAAAGCCTGTATAAAAATCCAGGTGAAAGATGGTCAGAACCCAGACCAAGATGTTGACTTTGCAAAGCAATAAAAAGGGGGAAAACAGAAGAACTGAATAGAACCACATTATAGTCTGAAGAAAAGCCCGAATTCTACATACACATAATATGTGTGTATCTGTATTTTGTTTCTGTTTTGAACTCTAGACATGGGATGTAGAGCTGGAAAGATCTGCAGAATCCTGGGCTGAAACTTGCTTGTGGGAACACGGACCTGCAAGCTTGCTTCCATCAATTGGGCAGAATTTGGGAGCCCACTGGGGAAGGTAGTAACTTTGTAAAGTTCATTTTGTTTTTGAAAACATACGTGATTGAAATACTTACTATTTAATCAATGAAAAATTTTCTAAGGCGTAAAGCCTAAAAAGAAACAAATAATCACACCAACACAAATAAAAGTCATAGAAGAATAACCAGTAATATGTAAGACTTACATTTTGTTTTAAACCACTGATGTGTTAGTAATGTAAAGGGCATGAGTGTTTAAGAATAACTTATAAGAATATTTATCAGACTTTATCAATCTATTTTGCAATATTTGATTTTACATTTTCTCCAACTTTACTTGCTCTTTGTGGTTATCTTTACAAATAGATACAGACCCCCAACATTTCATGTACAAGCATGGTACGATGAAGTGAGAGACTTCAGCTACCCGTACGAGCATGAATGCAACCCGTATTGTCCATTCAGATGCTCTGGTCCCGTGTGTACGCATTATACACAGGTATGTCTTGGGTATATTATGCCTCATTTTTCTAAGTTGAGCTTGTGTAACTGTGGCAGAATTTACACAACTGAATTTACATACTGAACATGGATATCTTTCTTATGAAATTGGTGTGGTTATTGAAAAATTCTATTGATGTATATAGAATAGATTTTTCAATTTCTATAAAAAATATAAGTAAGAAAAGTCCAAACATCAGTTTTAAAAAGACACTATCTCGGAGCACTTGGGTAGCTCAGTCTGTTGAGCGACCAACTTCGACTCGTCTCATGATCTTGTGGTTTGTGAGTTCGAGGCCCACAGGGCTTGCTGCTGGCAGTGCAGAGCTTGATTCTGATCCTCTGTCCCCCTCTCTCTACCCCTCACCCCCCCACAAATACAAAATAAACATTCTTATAAAGGACATTATTTCAGTGATTTTACTTGTAAAAAAATTTTTAGGTTGGCCTCAGGAAATGCAAATGGGGAGGAATTTACCCTCTTCATTATGTTTTATTTTCCAAAGAATAAAAATACAGTTTTATTTGCCATGACACTCAATATTAACATGTGTGCAGTATTTACCTTTTTGTTTTTTTTACTCAGCATTAACAATTGGTATTGGGTAAGTTCCAAATCTCTGAATTGAACTGGGAACGGTAGATTCAACTAGATAAAGCTCCCCACAGACCTGAGTTATGGCTGATGATTAATGAATATAAAGCAAATTGTTATGTCTACATTTGCATATGACAAGATTAAGATCAATGCTGAATTCCATAATAAGCAGTGGTGCAATGAAAAATACACATTATATTAGAAATTTAACTCCTAAATTTTTGTTCTACTACATACACTTTAAGATGTGAAATTCTGTTCCTTTGTTGGGTAAGCTTTTTATGGAAACATTAGCATAGTGTTTAGGTTTGTGAGGATGTAACTTTTGAACTATTTAGTAAATGTGTATTTTGAAGATGCTTAGATTTTATAGCTACTGTTATTTACTTGAAGCACTCTTCTTTAAGTTGAATTAAACCCTGCCCAAAGCCTCAGGAAAAATATCCTTCTGACATTGTCTTATTTCATCTTGAATGATAAAGGGTCATTTCTCAAGTTCAGTTTTATATATTTCTCTCTGGTATATGTTGTTGCCTACTTTTTGGAGCCTTTCTTTTCTTTTAAATTTAAATTCAAGTTAACATACAGTGTAGTCTAGGCTTCACAAGTAGAACCAGCGACTCATCTCTTACACATAACTTCCTGAAAAGTGCTCTCCGTAAAGCCCAGCATCCATTTAACCCATTTCTCCACCCATCGCCCCTCCCAGCAACCCTCAGTTCGTTCTGTTTTTAATTTTATTTTTTCTCCCCTTCCCCTATGGTCATCTGTTGAGTTTCTAAAATTCCACAGATGAGTGAAATCATATGCTATTTGTCTTTCTCTGACTCACTTATTTTGCTTAGCATAATAGCCTCCAGTTCTATCCACATTGTTGCAAGTGGCAAGATTTCATTCTTTTTCATTGCCAAGTAGAATTCCATTGTGTATCTATTTTCCTTTCTCTAATGTAGGTAGTGTGGGCAACAAGTAACAGAATAGGCTGTGCCATTAACTTGTGTCATAACATGAACATCTGGGGGCAGATATGGCCCAAAGCCGTCTACTTGGTGTGCAACTACTCCCCAAAGTAAGTAGACAAAACGTTATTTTTTATGTAAGTTTTTCTTTATATATATATGTTATATATACATGTATATATACTTATATATTACTGAGTAAAGTGTCTTGTTTTAATTCAGTTTACTTAATATGGCAACAATTTTGGTTTCCTGATGCATATCAGTGCTTAAAAGGAATATGGAAATTGAAAACATGATCTTTGTTGAGATAGGGATTATATTTTTTGACTTCAGTTTTACATATTACATTATTATATTCCTTGGTATTTTTGATAATTTGGATTTATTATAGAAGAGCAACTGTCTGTTAACTGAGAAATACATTTTCAGCTATGTAAAGACCACTGAATGATTATGCTGAAAATATTACAGCTGTACTTAGGGTTAAAACTAAGTCTAATGTCTGTTTATTACAACAAATGGAATATAGATGAACATCCCATAAGAGAGTCGATGTTCTGTAAAAGTTTAATTTTGCAATTTTTAAAAATATACATAACAAGTTACTTAGAATATTTTCAAAAGAATAAAGTAGCAGTTTATATATAAACCTAGTAACCAAAGGGACTCTGTGATGAATGATATAAATGTTTTAAATATGCATACCAAATTCATTATTTAGAAGATAGTAATATTTTATAGTGTTTTATAAATAATGCCTTTAGACCACCTCTTACTTTAGTGGATCATCTCTTTCAGGGGAAACTGGTGGGGCCATGCCCCCTATAAACATGGACGGCCCTGTTCTGCTTGCCCACCTAGTTTTGGAGGAGGCTGTAGAGAAAATCTGTGCTACAAAGGTATGTGCTGTTATGTCACAGTATTCAGTTTGATTTATATTGTAATCCAATGTCTGCATTCATTTGTACTTAAGAGGCAAAAAGCATATTTAATTATTACTTAAAAAGTTCCCAGAACTCTATTTAAAATATTTGAAGCCAATAAAAAATATATATTAATATTAATATTATATACGTAAATATAATATTAAGTCTGTAATAGCAAAAAACATATTTAAAAGAAAGTTTCATCATTATTCCAGATAACAACTTCTAATTCTGCTCTGAAATTATCCCAGAGTGACAAGTGTATTTGCATTTTTAAAAGCCATCTTGATATATTATTGACTAGAGTTGTTTTCATAAGTGTCTTCCCTTTTGAAGGATTTAGCAATCTAACACAATTTATTTTTAACACTTTAAAAGTTTTTGCCCAAATACCTGTCCATGAATCTTTCTGAATGATGGTTGGTGAATTACACTTCTTGCTGTAGAATATATAATCTCTCATGGCCAATATAACAAATAAAAGAAATAAAATAGTATTGTAAAACTATTGTAAAAGTAGTGCTCTGAAAGGCATTTAATATCTTAAAATGTGCATATAAATACGGTATCCTGTTTACAGCACATGAAGGGAGAACTTAGATAACAAAACTTTGTGAAAATCCCCCTCTTGTTGGGGATCCGAGTGAACATTTCTGCTCCATTGTACTTTTTTCTTCATGATGAGACCAGAGGAGGATTAATGTAGACTAAGCTTTTTAGAAAACATGAATAAATGCAGCTCTTTTTCAGTATTCATAAAGAGATGTGCCTTATTTTCCCTTGATGACTGAATGCTCATTAGTATAATGAGCAGACCAGAAGTAACAGGATAGTATTTCATTCTGTTATATGAGCCATTTTTCATTCCTGGAAGCATTTTTCATTATGTGTGGGTCTCCGTTTTCCATTTTTTTGCCATCCCTAAACCTCCGACCTACTTGCCCCTTCGACAATGGCCACTATTTTACTTAAAACTGACTTTCCTCTGAATTCATACTTCCCTTTTCTAGGTTCTGAGTTCTTGGGCATACATGAGAATAACACGCCTTTCCAAATTGCGCCACTGTTAAGCCCTTGATATAAGTAACCTGGAAAAACCAAAGTTTCAATTTCTGCAGGTTGAATTTCTTTCTAAAAGAGAAAAACCTTTCCCATGGAAACCGATAGTGTAGTAAATTAAAAGGGCATGTCAGTTCTTTTTAAACTGAATTTCCTCTTGGCAGAATTTTAAATATGACCCTTTTGGAAATTTTAAATGTGATTTTCCAAAAAAAATGATTTCATGTGGGGAAACGAATTCAACTACACTAAGCCTCGGCTTCATCGGATCACGGTGTAGACTTGATGGTGTCATTATGAAAGGCCATCCCTGATACCACTCTCAAATATAAAGCAAAGTTTAGAAATGACTCCATTTAATATTAGCCAGTTTTTTCTCTTATTAAGCATAAATGAATCGAGTTCAAAGGCTTATCCATGTATTTTATTTACACCAGGGCAGTATGTAAGATAACCACTTCAAGCCAAAATCTGTGCCAAAAGAACTACCAGTTTTTCTAGTTTTAAATGTTATACAGGCATGTAAAGGTATAGCATTATTTGATAACTGGTGCACATTTAGGGTGGATTCATAGTTCTTAAATCCATTCTCTCTAACAGAAGGATCAGACAGGTATTACCCTCCTCAAGAAGAAGAAACAAATGAGATTGAAGGGCAGCAGTCCCAGGTCGGGGACAGCCGTGTTCAAACAAGAGCGGACGACAGTAACAGAAACGAAGTCATAAGCACACAGCAAATGTGTAAGAGCTCTGCGTTATTTACAAAAATGTTAAAGGTTATGTAGATGGCAAATGCAACTCTGTTAATTTGGACATTTTTAGAATGGCAAAAGCTTGATGAATTATAGCGACTTATCTAAGTTTTTTTTTTTTTTAAATTTTCAGCCCAAATTGTTTCTTGTGAAGTAAGATTAAGAGATCAGTGCAAGGGAACAACCTGCAATAGGTAATGTTTATCATTATTTTCAAAATTACGTGACAAAATACAAGTAATATTTTCGTTTCAAACTAACATTCAGAGAAACTAAATTTTGTTCCTAATTTTTTTCATCTAGATATGAATGCCCTGCTGGCTGTTTGGATAGTAAAGCTAAAGTCATTGGCAGTGTACATTATGAAATGGTAAGTAGTATAAATACAATGATGTGGGAACGGGACCTTTATATACCATTTGATTTTTTGATGAAAACATAATGATTTATATGAAGTATGGATATTTTGCTCAGATATGTCTGTTTACCTTAAAGTCATTTAAGTAGTAACTAGTGTCCCACGCAGTAGTCTTAGTGTTTTAATATTCGTTCTCCCTTCCTTTTTTCTCTAAGCAATCCAGCATTTGTAGAGCAGCGATTCATCATGGAGTAATGGACAATGATGGCGGTTGGGTAGACATCACCAGGCAAGGAAGAAAACAGTATTTCATCAAGTCCCACAGAAATGGTGTTCAAACAGTTGGGTAAGCGCCCAAATGACCTTTTGGCTGAGATGATTTTAAATTGTAATAATGTTGACAGATTCTTTTAGAACAAAACGAGAAGAATTTATAGAGAAGTTGGTAATTGTCATTTCAGCTGTGTAATTTCAAACACAAAAAGGAGCCAAAGAATCTAAATTCAAAGTTGAACATTTTTTGCTTATAAAGAACATGCAAAAGCTTTACATTTTCTGGAATTTCATTGAGAATGTATAAATTTACAGTTATTTCTGATGTGAAGCAAAGATTTTTCAGCTATAAAAGAGAATAGCCCAGAGAAGGCTAATTGATTGCATATTCTCCTGCCCTGTTTATGGAAAATGGATTATTTCATGCAACAGTAACTTTGTTAATAAGATAAACTATATTAATAGGTAAAAGAACATTTTGAAAAGGTCTCTGAATATGTAATATACTATGTACCTTTTGTCCATCTAAATGTATTTTAACTCAACATAAAAGGATTAGCTTTTGAAATATTTTTCATATTAAATATGACTATTATTTTAGAGCACTCTATATTTTGATATGAACTTTATAGAAGTTAAAAAATTTGGCCTTTCGAAATAACTTTGTAGTGTGTTTCTTCTGTGTAAAAAATAAACATTGAACATCAGAGGAATGCCTTTTCTTAGGATATATGACATAGTTTCTTTCCTTTGTTAACTATACAATTACATGAAACTCCACAGTAGAGGATTCATAATGATAAGAAAGAATTTATTGAAAACACTTGAAAATTTCGTGGAATGTCATTCTATGTAGACATGTTTGTTCAAAGGCATTATGGATGGTTTTCATCCTCTGCAATTACTCTCTTAAGGAAAAGCTCTATAGAAGCATTTATTGACTAGATTATTAATTTAGTAAAATGTATTAATTACCTTCAGTGAATAATAAAAGTTATGAACTTTAGTAAGCCAAACACTGGGTGTTGGATTCAAGAAAATTTATCCTATTTACTTTTTTTTTGTTTGAACTTAGTTTTTGATTATGTTTATTTCAGAAACTCTTGAAACATGAAGGGTGTGTCCTATTAAAATGCTATCACAAATAAATTTTATCTTTTAGAATGGATATATTTCTGAAAACATGGGTATAATTAAGCCAATTAAAAATTTGATATATAATGGAATACCTATTCTATCCTGCTTTTAAATGATGCCTATAATAAGAAGGAATTCATTCATCCTTGACATTTTACTAGGTATTGGAGGAGCAAATAATTAATAACCCATACTCCTTTTAGGTACTTATGATCTAATAGTTTTTTTCACAACACTACTTTGTATTTACTATTGTGAGAGTTTAAATACTTCTGTTCTATGGTAATGGGGTAATTTTAGAGTTTTAATTTAACTTAAAAACTTTTTTTAATGTTTTTATTTATTTTTTAGAGAGAGAGAGAGAGAGAGAGAGACAGTGTGAGCAGGGGAGGGTCAGAGAGAGAGAAGGAGTCACAGGATCTGAAGACAGGCTCCAGGCTCTGAGCCAGCTGTCAGCACAGACCTTGATACGGGGCTCGAACCCACGAACCGTGTGATCATGACCTGAGCTGAAGTTGGATGCTTAACTGACTGAGCCACCCAGTCACCCCTAGAGTTTTAATTTTAATAGGAAACAAATATGTAGATATAAATCTATGTAGTTTTATGCTATTATCTGTACATTTTTAGATTAATCATGAAAAGAGATCATCCTCTACTATCAATAATGATTAACTTGCTTGGTATTGATTTGGTTCATACTTGAAGTTAATATGGACTTAACATAAAATAGATGATGTATTCTTATTTCATTACTAGATATTTAAGTAAGAATGTGTAAGAAGAAACAAAGTATTCATAGACCGAAATAATACCAGAAACTATGTTGAGGATGATGCATCTAAAAATGGTTGACATTTTTTGTTTTTATTTTCAGCAAATATCAGTCTGCTAATTCCTTCACAGTCTCTAAAGTAACAGGTTAGCACTTTTTGAAATCTTATTTTCTAACCACTATATTGCATGTTATTGTTGCCAAAGAGTTCCTTATTGTCTTGTGTTTTAATTCTTCAGTTCAGGCTGTCACTTGTGAAACAACCGTGGAACAGCTCTGTCCCTTTCATAAGCCTGCTTCACACTGCCCAAGGTAAGGTTTTCTAAATTGTCTCATTCTTCTTGACTGACGAACATACATAGATTGGGCTTTTACTCTGTGATAACTATTTTTTCCTGGAATTATGCTGTCTTCAGGATCCAAGAGTATATGGTCTTGTGGTCTTGAACTGCAAAGCAGGAGGGAGAGTGGGTCGTCACGAATTCCTTGGTCTCCAGGCACTCCTAGTGTACTTCCTCCAGATGCCAGAGTGCTTTTGTTTGTTCCATAATACCAGGGCTGTTGGTGTACTCTATGTTCACATATGCAGGAAGACTTCTGTCTTAGTCTGCTCAGGCTGCTGAAGCAAGATACCATGGGCTGGGAGGCTGTAAAAAATAGAGATTTATTTTCACATAATTCTGGAAACTGGAAGACTAGATCAAGGTTGTTTTGGTTTCTTCTGAAGTCTCTCTCTTTGTAAGATGGTACCTTCTCTCTGTGTCCTCACAAGCAGGGGAGGTAGGGAGAGAGAAACAGAGAGAGAGAAGGCTTTCCTTTCCTGGGATTGGGGCCCAACTCTGATGATCTCATTTAATCTTAATTAACTCCATAAAAGCTCATCTCCAATACAGTCACACTGGAAGTTGGGCTTCAACATACAGATTTGGGGGGGGGGGGACACACATTTAGTCTACAACCGTTGTTACCACTGGAACTATAATGACATACAGATTTTTAAATATTTCCATCCATTTCCTAAATTAGATCAATCTAATTGCAATTGGTAAGTCAAAAAGCCCATCTTCTGTCTTTTATTTTTTTGTCTTGTATACTGCCTTTTTAAAAATTATAATGGAGTTTATCTACTATACAGTAATGAAAGAGTGCTTCATTTATCTTGATCACACTGAGGTGAAAATTATTAGAACTATGATGGCCATAAATCCATAACCATACATAGGAAAAATGAAGAAGGTCTTTTCATATCCAGTCTTACTTCTATCCATACTTTCTCCATTAATACAAAGAAATCATATGTTAATTCTAAGAACCAATAATAAGATTTAGAGATAGAACTGTAAGTGATAAACTATAGTTACTAAAAATGTGAGGGAGCTCACTTTTTATGGAAAAGTTTATTTATTTTGAAAAAGCTCATTACTTGGCCTTTTATTTGTTCTTTAAACATTTTTTAATGTTTATTTATTTTTGAGAGAGGGAGAACACACAGGAGTGGGGGGAGGGCAGAGAGAGGAGACACAGAATCCGAAGCAGGCTCCGGGCTCTGAGCTGCTAGCACAGTGTTGTGGGGCTCGAACTCACAGACAGCGAGATCATGACCTGAGTTGAAGTCAGACGTGTAACTGACTATGCCACCCAGGCGCCCATTCACTTAGCCTTTTAAAACTAAGGCAGTATTTTACTTAAAGAATAATATTGGTTGTTCATAAGGCAGTAAAAGACTATGATGATATAAGAAGTAGGTATGTCTTGGGATATTTTGGAGCCTGGAGCCTCTTTCAGATTCTGTGTCTCCCTCTCTCTCTCCCCCGCTCTCCCACTCATGCTGTCTCTATCTCTCATAAATAATTTAGAATTATCCATTTATAAATATTTATGAAATACCTACTACAGTATAATGGTAGGCCCTCTCAGCCATGTGACTAGGCCTCTGAGGACCAAATAGTAAGGATAATCTCAATAGAGCATTCCAGCATAAAGCCTCCCTTTAGGAGATGCTAAGTAGATGGTAATTTTAATATCTGTGGCATAAATTGATGACAATATGTTCCAAAAGAAAAAAAATCATTCAAGCAGAATATTAATAAATTTTTCCTGTTTCTTTGGTTATTCCAGGAAGAAAAATATTCCTCCAAAAGGAAAATTCTTCTAGTTAAATTTTATCCTTATGGCTACCAACATAACAATTTGGTAGAAGTAGTGATTTATACGTAATTTTGACCTTCAGTAATCTGGAAATTCACCCTCCTGTTTTCTTTCAAAGACTAGTATAACAAAGGGTTGTCTTGTCTTTTCTCATATAAATTTAATAGTTTTATAAATTATGTTATATATTATTTATATGACAGTTTATAACTTTTAGGGACCATGTGGTTGGTACATCTGTTTCAGAATTTCATATAACTTAAATAAGTTGAGACATAAATCTGTTGGGTAGAAAATGCCTACAGCAAATAAATAAAAGGAAATTAACTCAAGATGAGCATGAAGAAACAATATTTACCTGTGTGATTTTGTCCTTAAGAGGTTCCATGGCTGATAGAATGGACCCAAATAAGTAATCTCTATACTTCAGTGCCATAACCTTATAAATATCATATGTTTGTGTGTGTTATTAGAAATCCTTTTTTTTCCTGGCCTGGGGATGAGACATGGAGAGGGAGGGCAGAAATCATAGATTAACATATATCTATGAATAACTTTTGAAGCCTATTGAATGTCCAAGATGTAAAAGCAGGTATCACTAAAATGTTGACACATTTTTGTTTAAAGCTTATAACTAAATTGTATATAGAACAATGTTTACCAGGTCACTATCTGCATTCTAAGTAACACACAACAAGGTGTTAAAACCAGAGATTAGACCACAAGCAAGTAAAAATCTCCTTCAGTCTATCTTTGACCTAAACTTGCCTAAGCTGAAACTATTTCAGTTTGGAGCTACTGACCTTGGCCTTCCACAAACCAAGTGTCAAATATGGTCAAGGTGGAGCCAGCGTAGTGTGATCCTAAGGGCTGAGCAGATGGTCCTACTACCATAGGATGAGCAGTGAATGCCCAGCTGTTCTCAAACATAGAGAAAATTTCACAGTCAAGGGGGACACCTTTCCTCCTATAGGAATCCTCAACAGCATCTTTTATAAAAATCAGCTTTTTAATTTAAGGGTATTAAAACTCAGACTCACTTATTTATATTTAAATGTTTCTGGTTTAGATACTAGACGTATATATATTCTAAAGTAAACAGTGTTATACAGATTTTAGAAAGAAGAAATGTAGCTGTTTCTTAAAAGCTATCTTAGGAAGGAATTGCTTCAATTGGTAAACGTAATTGCAGTTGAAGTATTTTTAGAACACCTTTAGGAGGGGGCATCTGGGTGGCTCAGTGGGCTGAGCTTCTGCCTTCAGCTCAGGTCATGATCTCATGGTTCGTGGGTTTGAGCCCCCTGTCGGGCTCTGTGCTGACAGCTCAGAGCCTAGAGCCTGCTTCAGATTCTGTTTCCCTCTTTCTCTTTTCCTCCCTGCTCACACTCTGTCTCTCTCTCTCAAAAATAAATATTTAAAAAAAGTTTAGAATACTTTTGGGAAACTTTTGATTCCTTCATCAGAGAATGATTTTCATGTAATAATTTTTTGGGACTCTGATTTATTTACAAAAATGAATTCTTCCAAATGTAGTTTTTAATGTCCTTTTAGTGAATGAGTGTGTGTGAGAGAGAATCAAAGAGCCCATTGATTAAAAAAGTGCCACTTGATAGTTTCTTAAACTCTGAGTGGACTTTCAGTCATCTGATTGATTGAACAGTGACAGTTGGATCCTATGTTGAAATAAAATCTTTTGGAAATGTTATTTATTAAAAAATTTTTTTAATGTTTTAGAGAGAGAGAGTGAACATGAGCAGGGGAGGGGCAGAGAGAGAAAGAGACAGAATCTAAAGCAGGCTCCAGGCTCCAAGCTGACAGTAGCCAAAGCCTGAATCAGGGCTCGAACTCATGAGCCTTGAGATCATGACCTCAGCCACAGTTGAACGCTTCACTGACCACCCAGGCACCCCTTAGAAACGTTATTTAAATGAGTTAAGCCAATCAGATATCAGTAAGACAATAGGATACCTGGAGAAAGAGTGTTCTATGTGCAGAGAAATAGAAATACAAAGGCCCTGAGGAAGAGCCTATTTTTGTATGTTTGAGAAGTAACTATTAGGCCAGTGTGAGTGGAAGGAAGAAGTGAAAGAGGAAGAGGATATAAGGTCAGAAAGATAATGGGGGGAAAGGATAATGCAGGACTTACTGGCCATTGTCAGGATTTTGTCACTTATTCTGAATGAGATGGAAAGCCACTAGAGTATTTGGAGCAGAAAAATGATATTGTTGGTCATGTATGCTTTAATATAAGTGGGGAAAAACACTGGAGGGGCAAGGTTGGAAGCAGAGAGAGCGTAGGAGAGCCTATAGCAGTAAGCAAGATACCACACGATGAGTCTGGTGTCTGTAACTCAGGCTTGAGTTATAGTAACAGGTGTTAGGGATGCTCTGATTTTATTTTAATGGATGGTCAATGGAAATTGATAGCAGACTGAATGTAAGGTACGAGATAAAGAGAGGGATTGAAACTAGAATAAAATTTTTGGTCTGAGCATCTGGAATAATGGAGTTGCCATATACTGTAGGAAGCCTACATAAGGAACAGATTTGGGGACTGGAGGAAGAGATTAGAATTTGTTTTTTAAGCTGTGAAATTAGGTGATTAACTAGTTGTTACTTAACCTTCTAATTTCTGTATGTCTAATTACATGAAACAGAAGTTGGTGTTTTGATTTTTTACTTTGCTTTTCTGTTTTGAGTGTCATTGCAACTACTGTATTGTAAATGATGGAAAATAATTGCATATGTTAAAAAAATATGAAACTTTATAAAGTAAAAAAAATAAATAAAATTTTTAAATTAAAAAAAAAAGAATTTGTTTTTTAAACATCCTTAGTTTGAAATCATTCTTAGATTTAAGTGGAGATTTTAAATAAGCAATAGGACATACAAATTTGGAATTAAGAGGTCTCACTGGAGATATAAATTTGGAAATAAGTAATTTATAATCATAATTAAAACCATGAAATTGAAGGATATAGCAAAGATGTGAACATAGAAGAAAGAAACTAGATGTGTGAGTTAGACAATGAGTCAGTTTTTCAAGTTACCTGTTTATTAAATTCTCCAGAAACATTGGGTACCAGTTCCCAGATACTGAGAGATACTGATGTTTCTTTCTGGTGAAATATTTAACCCCTGAATTAGAAGGCTTCCTGGCTACGTTAAGAAAGAAAAGAAAGGAAACACCTATGTGCCAAAACCTGAAAGTGGGTAAAGTAAGCAGAAGCAATTGCTTCTACTGCCTGGCTTGTACAATTGACCGATTTCAAAAGAAAAAAAAATGAATGGGGTGAGAATGTTGTTATCTTTTGTGTATGCATGTCTGTGGTCTTATGAGTAAGAACTGAAGAAACCAGCTACTTAATATTTGTATATGTATATTTTTCAGAGTTTACTGTCCTCGCAATTGTATGCAGGCAAATCCACATTATGCTCGTGTAATTGGAACTCGAGTTTATTCTGATGTAAGTATCTTAATTTATGCAGCTCTCGGTATTCATGTACATATGTGTTTATACAATATTTGTATGTATGTACATTTATATATAGAATAAGGAAACAAACTTCTGTGTTGGTATACATATCCTCAGAGAAGCTAATCAATAATAACACTGAAAAACAACTATTCTGATGCAAATATGAGTGCATAATAATTTATTTTTACCAAATTTTTCTTTATATCCTACCCATATGTCTTCTATCAGACACTTTTGAAACAGACGGGAGGCATCCTTCTGAAGGAAAATTCATTCTGTATTTTTATTATTTGTTATTTTTTAAAGTTTATTTATTCTGAAAGAAAGAGAAAGAGTGAGAGTATGAGCAGGAGAGGGGCAGAGAGAGGGAGACAATCCCAAGCAGGCTTCACTGTGTCAGCACATGGGGCTCAAGGTTAGGAACCACGAGATCATGACCTGACGCAAGATCAAGAGTCAGGCACTCAACCGACTGAGCCACCCAGATGCCCCTCATTTTGGTTTTTAAATCTTCCTTTTGGTTCTTCAGTATTTTTAGTGTAAATTTGATAATTAAGAGATTGTCAAATGTATGAACAATGTCTTACACTGCCAAAGGAGCATTTTTTCTTTTATTTAAAAATTTTATTATTAAATTTTTAAATTTAAATTTTAGTTAACATATAATGCAATACTGGTTTCGGGAGGAGAGTTCAGTGATTCATCACTTGCATACAACCCCAGTGCTCATCACTAAAAGTGCCATCCTTAGTACCCATCACCCATATCCCCCATCCCCCACTCACCTCCCTCCATCAATCCAGTTTGTTTCCCTCTCTCCTCTCTTTACCCCCTCCCATATGTTCATGTGTTTCATCTCTTAAATTCCTCATTTGAGTGAAATCATATGGTATTTGTCTTTCTCTGGTTGACTTATTTCACTGAGCATCCTACACTTTAGGTTCATCCATATTGTTGCAAATGGCAAGATTTAAAGAGCACCATGGAATCAAGAACAGATAACAAGTTAGAATACACACAAAAAGAAACTACGTGACGGATGTTGTAGTAGATGACATTACTGGGCCGGACAAAGACTGTTGGCTGGGAGGGCTTCAGTATGGACAAGTGCTTTTTGAGACAGTTGTCAGGCATGGGTTGGAAATTGGAGTAGGGACACATTCTGGGTGGTGTACAGTGTATAACAAAAAGATGACAACAGGTGAGATGCATGCATGACACATAGGTTTGCGTATCTTTGAGCAGGTGAGCATTGAATCTCAAAGGGGCTGCAGCCAATTTTGTGTGAGGGGCAGGGGGCCCAGCTCTTAAATGGAAAGTCTGAATGCATGCTGATGAGTTTAGATTTTGTGTGGCAGACTTTTAGAAACCGTAACAAATTTCTAAGCCAGAGAATAGCAAAAACAAATTCAGGAAATATAGTCTCAAAGCACATATTCAATAGAATACCATGGAATTAGGTTTGTAAGAAGAGGCCTGATAGAGTATTCACCACCTTATTTCTGTTGGTGAGTTCACTGAAGTCCAGGGGTTTTTTGTTTGTTTGTTTAAGTTCAGCCTTATCTTTGCAGTTGTTCTCCACATCTGAGTCCCTCTCAGGCATTCAGCTTTGCCCTGTACTGATCTGCAGCCTACATGTCCTGCTGGTACCATAATTTATTAGTCCTCATGCTTTGCTTAACTTCCTGCATGTTAAAATCATTCTTCACATCCTAACTTACCGCCACTTTCTCTGTGGAGTGTTTTGCTAGATGTCCTAATACATGTATAACATAGCCCTTCTTTCAGCCCCTAGAACTTTATTTTTTTTTTTTTTTACTTTTAGCACTTACCTGTTAGTTACGATTGTTTCTCTGTCTCTTTTATTATTTTGAAGTTCTGTGAGGACAGCAGCTGGGCAATTGGAGCGTCATTTTTTCATTAACAATTTGATGTGTGCCAACCTGTGAACAAGACAGAATTACATCCTGCCTTAATGAACGTAGAGCACACAGTGACATCAGAAATTTGCAAATACCTTGCCCATAAATATTTGTTGAAAGGTTTTAGAAAAAAGTATTCTTTTTAGGTTGTCCCTTTAAACACCAAACTTTTAATTTTAGTCATGCCTGGTGAAAATTTTTCATAGTATCCTATATACTCTTATACCTATAAGCCATCTCTAGGGTTAATGTTTTGTTTGACTTTGTGTAGAGATCATTTTATCTTCTTACCTCACCGGATTGCTTAAGCAGTTATATATAGGAGATGATTGTATAGATCATTTTAAGAGTAAGTTGGAATTCCTAGGACTGCTGTTACATGGCCAGCGCAGAGTCAGAGATTCAAGCAATAACTGTCAATCTTCCCCCTGCTACAAAATATATCATCTCTTTAAATACAAAATATGGAAAGATCTTCTCTCTCCTTCCCTCCCCACCTTTCTACCTTTCTTTCCATTACTACTTGTACCTAGTATTATTTTGAACTTTTCTCATTTGTTACAAATAAAGTTAATTTCTGCATTCATTAAAAGCGTTTCACTGTTTTCACGGATATATTCTTTTTTTCATGATATGTTATGTTAATTCTTGCAAAGTATGAGTATAAAAAAATCTCTTCTGACCTTTGAACTCAAATAGGAATGCCTGCTGAGTGCATAGTTATGGGCAAAACAATAGTTTCAAAACATATTAAGTACTTGGATTTAGTGAATGTTATATGTAAGCACTTTTATGCCTTGGGGAAAATGCTGATAATACTCTTTAAACAGAGCAAGATAAATACTGAAATGTGCACAGAATTGTTTTTAATTTCATCTGTTATGAACCATATTGGATACAAATATTAATTCAGTCAGGAACTTATAAATTGAGTAAAATGCCTCTTCAGAGTAATGATAAGAAGTTTAGATATATGGTACTTTTTGATACAGCAAAAGCATGAAAAGGATTAAAGAGCTTGGCATTCAGGCTCTCTGATCTAATAAGTTCTGACTGATGCCACAAAGTTCAGAGCACAGTAATAAAGCAAGGTCATTAAGATGCACATGCTTATGTGAACTTAAAAAAGCACATTAAGTCACTCACATGTGCATAGAGAGAAAAAAAAGAACACACTGGCACGATCAGAAAAGACCCCTGGGATATGAGGGGGACTGTCTTATACAGAAACAGTTCAAGTGTTTCATTTTGGGGGATTTCCTCAGGCTGTATTCAGCTATTGACAAGTTTTTGGTAGAACATTAGGATTAAAGCAAATGTTACAATCTGGAGATTGGGGTAAAATAAAAGAATCACCTTCTAGAAATCCATAGGTAACAGTTGTAAAAATGTGGGCCTGAGACAATTTTGTCTTCCATAGAACTTCAATTCAATTAAGATTGTATGACTGGTACAACGTAATCACAGCACCTCAGGTCAGACCGTCCAGACCAAGAGGGTAACACATTGCAGGTAGAGGTTAGGAGCTGTGATTGCTCTTCATATTCTTCTTCTAGGTTACATTTTCTCTGTGTAGACTATATTATTTAATAGAAGAAAATTCCCATTTAATACACACCTGTATTTTAGAAGAGAGACCATAAAGATATACAGAATTATTATCTGTTAATAAGTCAAAACTGAACACAAACCAAGTACAGATAATACAACCTGTTAACATTTGGTCAGAGTGACTAGCAAAGGGTGAAATCTAAGAGATAAAAGGAGGGGAGCGCCTGGGCGGCTGAGTTGGTTAAGCTTCCGACTTTGCTCAGGTCATGATCTCCCAGTTTCTGAGTTTGAGCCCTGTCTTGGGCTCTGTGCTGGCAGCTCAGAGCCTGGTGCCTGCTTTGGATTCTGTTTCTCTCTCTCTGTCTTTCTCTGTCTCTCTCTCTCTCTCTGCCCTTCCCTGCTCATGCTCATGCTCTGTCTCTGTCTGTCTTTCTCAAAAATAAATAAACATAAAAAGAGATTAAAAGAGCAAATTTGTATCTGATTACTTCTAGTGTAGGAAAAGCTTGCTGTTTAGAAAGGCGAGTGTTTGTTAGATTAAATGGTGAAGGGATTCTCCCGTTCTGGCCACCCTTAAGATCTGCCTTCAGACTGGCTCAGAATTGGCTTTATTTAACTCTGTGACTTTTGAAACAGTCCTTTATGCACAAAACATCACTCCATAACTGCTGACTCTCTATACAGAGACAGTTGCCAGCAACTTTGGTCCAACAGAAGAGTAGGCTGGACAAGTTCAGCAGGAATTTCCTAATAACAGTGGGTTCTTCTTTGTTGCCTCAGCTGTCCAGTATCTGCAGAGCAGCAGTACATGCTGGGGTGGTTCGAAATCACGGTGGTTATGTTGACGTCATGCCTGTGGACAAAAGAAAGACTTACACTGCATCTTTTCAGAATGGAATCTTCTCTGAAAGGTAAATTTAAAAATGTGTATATATATGTATTTTGTATTTTATATACTTACAGTATTTCTCCATCTCTCCTCCCATGTCTCTCTCTTTCTCTACATAAACGCAGCTTTATGGTTGCTTTACAACCAAGGCACATTAGTATGGTTTGGAGTTAAGTGGCTGCACTGGCTTGATTCCTTTGCACATGAAATAGTCGGTCTTCCGGGGATGGGAGAAGCTGAAGTACTAGAGGTGCCTGTCTCCTCCAGGCTTATAAAAATCAACATGAAAATCGGATTATGAGTCAGAACCACTCTTTTGTTAACTGTTAATAAGGAAATTTATTTCATCCTCCTTTGGATTTTCTAGATTAGTTTTTATATGTAATTCTTTGTAGGTGAGCAGGGCCCTGAATATTTTTCTAATCCAATCATATATTGACAAAGTATTTGACAAAGAATGAGTCTGGATTTTCCCCAGAACCAAATTTGCTTTTTGATAGAAAGTTGGATACCTACTATAATGAATGCTTTCCGGTCATCTTTGGTCCACTAGTATTATGTATTTTATTGGTTTGGAAAAATTCATATGACTTACTTATTCAAGTATTTCAAAAAAAGTTAAGAGCACAGAACCTATAGTGATTTTTCAAATCATTTGTGCTCGTGGAAATAATATTAGCTCTCATGTATATTGTATGGACACATAAAAATCTCTAACTTTTAGACATTTACTGGATTGTTCAAAAGTGTCAATGGGGGTTCCACATCTACAGTAAAGTTTCTTTAAAGGTCACCAAAGGATGTGCCATGCTGGGTAACTAGATTAACTTCCACATAACCAACTGAGTGCCATCTTTATGAAAAGACAGCTTTGCATTGTTAAGAAGGTGACTTCTTTATAATCTGACTCATGTGGTTCATAGTAATACTCTAGAGCACTAAGTTATTATTTCCTAAATCTGATAAAATTTAAATTATATTGCTATCATACTTATAAATATTTTTAACATCTATGGTTTTAAGAAAAAAAGTTAATTAGACAGAGAGAGAAAGAGAGAACGCAAGTGAGCTGGGGAAGGGCAGAGAGGGAGAGAGGGAAAGAAAGAATCCCAAGCAGGCTCTGCACTGACCGTGGAAAGCCCAATACGGGGCTTGAATTCACAAACTGTGAGATCATGACCTGAGCTAAAGTCAAGAGTTGGACGCTCAACCGACTAAGCCACACAGGTGCCCTGGTTTCAAGAAAATTTTTAGTGAGGAAATTTAGTGGTCAAATCTGAAAGATCCTAGGAATTTCTTTAGTGAAGAAATTCAGTTTCCATTTCAGTGAAATGGAAACATACACATACACAGCACATAATATATATACATTATATATATAATATGTATTATATGATATATATAAAGTAGATATGTATAAAATATATTTTTGAGTTGTAGAGTCTGATATATAATTTAATAAGCTAAACTAAATGGTGTTTCATTTACCTGTCATATTGCTTATATTTATTCTAAAACTATAAGATGATATCCTGAGAAAACAGAGAACAATAATTATTTTTGAGCACCTACTATAAATTTCTCAGATCTGCTGAGCACTTTAAGTATAGTAGCTCAGCTCCACCCACAGTTCTGTAAGTCAATTCTGTAAACCCTGATTTAATAGATCTTAGGCTCAGAAAGTTTAAGTGATGTGCCCAAGCTCTTCTAACTAGTCAGTCTTAGGGACTGGTTTCAGTAGTAGGCCTGTAGACTCAGAAATATGCATTTTTTCCAGTTTATCACTGTGTACAAAGAATCAGTACACCAAACACATTCACTTTCCAGGGTGCTCTGTCAATCTGTTTCCTATAAATAAAGATTGCTTTTGATTGGCCATCTGCGTGTACGAAAAACTTGATCTGACTATGTTTATTGAGTACATGCTTATGTGTACTCTTGTGATATCCTCATACTTTTTCACTCTAAAAACTCTCCCCTTTCTTTTCTTGCATATAAATATATATGTAAAAGGAATTGCACTTTATCTTACTTTTAGCATTTATTGTGTTTATCTCTAGAGGCCCCTTTTTATTACTAAGAAAAACTTCATGCAAAAATGTAAAGACTTCAAAAGTTTACATTTGATTAGAATAAATAACAATTAATAACATTATCAATGTTTTACTTTTTAAGCATTAAAATAAAACATCTTAATGGTATTGCCAAATAAAATATAAATAACAAGAAAGAATTAACTGTATGATTCTGTATTGCTTTTTAACTTGTGTTTTAAAATATGTTGTGTTTAAAATGAGATTGAGTATTTGTATGCATGTTTCCATTTCAGTGAAGAAATTCTTAGGACCTTTCAGATTTGACCACCAAATTTCTCACTAAGACCTTTCTTGAAACTAGAGATGTTAAAAATAGGAATAAGAATGGTGGCAACAGGTTATACATTTCATCAGACTTAAAAAATATTAAGTTAGTATTCTAGAGTATTGCTTAATTATCACTCTCTTCTCAACTTGCAGTTAACTTTTAGCCATATCAGTCAATTGTAAACCTGACTCTCAATATTCTTCCAGTAAAATGGAAAAACAGCTGCCTAACTGCTTTTTTAGAAGGTTGTAATATAGGAAAACATGATCTGGAATCTGTTAAGTTCTATATAAAATACTATTATTACTATGCACCTTAAATTTTAGTAAACTTGCAGCCCAGCACACAACCAAGATTTAAAGAATTATGTCATCCTCACTCAGGCTTTCCAAAAGCTATAAATTTAGTAGCCTAAAGAAAGTTGGCCATCTGGATTCATAGAGCTGCTTTCTTGACTGTCATAAGTAAGCATGATTTATTTGGAGGATTATATGTGGAGATGACATCAGTATACTTTTTGTGTTTTTTGCAGTTTACAGAATCCTCCAGGAGGGAAGGCATTCAGAGTATTTGCTGTCGTGTGAAATGGAACACTTGGAAGAGGATGGTAAAGACTATTCCAAATGCCATATTTCTGAAGTTTGTATAAAATTGTAACATTACTGTACAGAAGATACCAACTATGTTCAGCCCCCAGAAAAGTGCCAAATGCATATAAATCTTGATAGACAAATTCTGTAAAAATAAAACATGGGACATTATTAGCTTTGGGAAAGGTAATGAATATGTAATGGTTTTAGAAATCCTGTGTTAAAAATTGCTATATTTTCTTAGCAGTTATTTCTATAGTTAATTACATAGTCGTGATTGTTCTACATTTCACATGTTCTTTTATATGGTGCTTTGAATATGCCACTAATTAAATGAATCTAAACATTGAATGTGAATGGCCCTCAGAAAATCATCTGGTGCATTTAAAAATAATCAACTCTCAAAAAATGAAAGGAACCATATTATCACATTTTTCCCAGTTCAGTACTATGCCATTACCTACTCCAAACAATCGGAAATTGTTTTCCACTTAATACCTGTATAGTTCTCTCTTCTGTTACATTTAGGCATATAGAATATTATGTCCTGATATTGCACTTCTTATTTTGTGTAAAGTAATTTCTTAATATCCAAATGAATCTATTAAAATGTTTGATTCCTTGGGAATGGCTTTAATAGTAAGTGGAATGAACTATTTATTCCATAGTAGAGTAGTGGTATGAAAACATTCCTAGTGATAATATAGTGAATATAGGGTTAAGCACAGAACAGCGAGAACTTTCTATGTGTTGTTCAAACTGAGGTCACACATTTTTCTTTTGTATCCTGGCAAATACTCCTGCAGGCCAGGAAGTATAATAGAACAGATTTTAACAAAGATAAACTAATGTATTGCGTCACCATTGCCACTGATTTAATTAATGGTAAATGGCCTTGTTTATTATGTTTCCATTTTATGGTACCTATGATGGTGATATATTTGTTTCTGTGAAAAATGTATTGTGCTTTGAGACTAAAAATCTGTAAAATGTTAATTTTGGTAATTTTTTTTTCTGCTGGTGAATTTACTCTTTCCTTGTAAACATATTAAAATTAATCATGTTTCAAAATATTTTTAGTCTCATTTCTTCCTTATTTTGACGTAGAAATTGTCTTAAATTAACAAACTTATTGCAAGTCTTTTAAAGTTGGGTTATTGACATTAATATAAATAATATCCTTAATACCAGAAATCTGAAGTCAACTTGATTATTTAGGTATTTGTATTTGAAAGAGAAGACAGACAATCATATATGTAGAAGCATTGTATCAAGGGAAAATTTGAATAAAATGAGGATGAATATGAAGGATATAAAATAATTATTAAACATTGACCAGACATACTTCATACATTTTCAGAAAATAAGTGACTGTGTGTTCAGGAGCAGATAAAAGTGAGATAAATCACATGCGGAATCTGGGAAAGCAAGACAGCTGGATAATAGAAAAACAACAGAGAGGCTCACATAGACTGCCGCTGGAGAACAAATGGTAAAGACCAGGATATCATGATCACTTAAGAAGCACTGGCCAGAAATCTGGTGGTTCAAAATACAAGTAGTCAAAACTTAAGCATTTGTAGATTAAAAATATCAAAATTTAAAGCAGATTTGTGGGGACATTTTCCCCCAAAAGACATCTTCCTGAATAGCAAGATTGAAATGTAAACTACCCAGCTTCATCTTTTGCTCCCCAATTAACCCCCCTCCAAATAGGGAAGCCCCATCTATTCTTGTCAGTACAGGGATTCTCATATTTGTCCCAATCTGGATACTCATCGTCCGTTTCCTATACTATTTCAGTGTCTCCAACTGGAACCTCGGTTTGTTCCTCTCCATTCCTCCTCAAATTTTTCACTGGAATTACTCTCTTCCATAGGTTCACATTATTTAAGAAAACCAGCTCATTTTAGAAAAACATTTAAGAACCTCTGTAGTCTTGGAGTGCCTGGGTGGCTCAATTGGTTAAGCATCCAACTTCAACTCAGATCATGATCTCACAATTCATTCGTTTGAGCCCTGTATCCGGGTCTCTGGTCACAGTTCAGAGCCTGGAGCCTGCTTCGGATTCTGTGTCTCCCTCTCTCTCTCTGCCCTCCCCCACTCATGCTCTGTGTCTCAAAAATAAACAAACATTAAAAACAAAAACCCTCCATAGTCATGTTCCCTATTGCTTACCTATGCTTTTCTACACGAGGTGTGGCCTTGAGTAAGTTACTTAACTTTCTACACTTTTATGTCACCTAAAAAATGGGATAAATAATACCTCATAGGGATTGCTCTAAGAATCAATTGAGTTATTTTGTATGTGGTCAGTGTATGTCGGTCTGATTATTAATTATGATCATTTCTGTTATTTATCTTGGGAAAACTGCATGTATCATGCAGCACTACCTATCTGTCAGCACTTAAAGTGAATTCCTCCAGGAATTTTCCTTCAATTCTCCTGGTAAAAAGTAAATAATGCCTTTTTAATTTGACCATACTAATTTTTAGATTTTGCCTTGTATTATATTTAAGGATAAGCTCCTTGAGAATTGTAACATTCTCATCTCTTTACCCCAGAAATACAGTGATTTTTTACATTCTGTAAATTGTTGGTCAACATTTGTAAGTGGATATTCTAACAATTCCTAATTTTATTCTTGCCATAAATGAATATTGTTATATATTATCACAGCATATCATAGCTAATGAAAATAATTCATTGATAAACATTCTAAATGTGGATTTAAGACAAGTCAATGCTTATAAAATAGTATTGAAATTATTTCATCTTTTCAAGTTTACCAGACCATGTGTTTCCTTAATGTTCTGCATCTAATAAAAGTGATATGTGTATTTAAAGCAAAGCAGAATTCTCCAAAAAGATTTCTGCCCTAATCTGTTAATTGGCTCATTATAATGTATGCTTTTCTATTCAATGCTATATTTTGAAATATTGACTTCTCTAGCATTTCTAAAATGTTCCAAAAAGAAGTGTAAACTCTCAAAGAACACAGCTAAAAAAAACAGAGCCATCATTTCTGCAAACATACCAAACTTTAGATTTAGAGTTTAAACTAATTTATTGCACAAAGAATGACATTGTTTAGGTTGATTTAAAACACTTATCTGAAGTGATAGTTCAACCATGGCACCATTAATTTTCAGGAGCTGAAGAAATAGTTTAGCCAAATAATGTGATCCTCTTTCACTAATTTGTTACAATTAAAGGCTAAATTATCAGTTTGAAGTTTTTAAAGGCACTAGGGGATGCCCACTCCCCTGTGGATTCGGAATCTGGAAAAGTGATTACGTCATACTTGGTTTAATCCTGCTGATTTGCGACCTACCCAGCAATTATAATTCACTGGTGCCTCCCATAATCTCTGGCCCTGGTCGGGCTCACACACCTGCAATCTCGGGGAGGTTTGGTTTGGTTTCGAGGTATCCCGAGATCCGGCTTTGCAGTATTAGCAATTCTGTTGTGGAGCAGAAGGGACTCTGGTAGCTGGGGGGTTTCTGGAGAGGTATGCGCGCTTGGCCTGTCCTCGCTCTACGCACCCCAGATCCTGGAAGATCCCAGAAAACCTTGGATGCTAAGCAGGAACCTTGCATACACAGTTCGCTCGTTATCCCAGCGCCTTCCCCCAGATGTCCTGGAACTCTGGGCCTGCGTTAACAGGGGCCACCCCAACCCAGCCCGCCATCTTCCTGGGGCCAGGGGTTCCTCCCACTGCGTTCCCCCTGCCGCGTGTGGAAGATCACGTGAGCCAGAGGTGCGTGGCAGACGCACAAGTCGTCTGTGGGAGTCAGGTCTCCCAGGTGCCTCTTATCCGCAGATTTAGCAGCACTGCCCTGGATGGCAAAACAGGATCTCCTGTGATCCCTGGCTGCAAAGGAATAGGCATCTCTGGGGGGCATTCTGGACCTCGGCAGCTCAGTGTGAACCCCGGAAGTCTAAGTCCATGGCCTGCCCTATCCTCCACTGCCCAGACCCAGTTGTGGGGCAGCCTGTGGGGCAGGCTGGACCTTGCAGTAATAGAAATAAGCCAGATCCTGTAGTTGCAGTTAGCTGAGAGGTTAGTGTTCATTTATAGCTGTTACAAATGATCTTGAACTCAGAGCATTCCGCCAGAAGTGTTTGATCGACTTCAGTTATCATACATTAGAGGTAGAAAAGAATTAGAGACTGTTGTTGCTGCCTAATAATACGAGTTTTGCCCCTCCTTGGCTTATTGCTTTGGTACTGCTGAGATGTTCAATGGAAGGAAATAATTATGGTAATATTATCCAGAACAGATGTGCTGGAAAATGTCCCATGACTTTGATATGGTTCTAATCGACAAAACAAAACAAAGTATCTTGGGCTCCTTTGAGAACTGTAGTTGGACAACCTCTGCTTGTCTTGTGTGTGAGTCTATGTGTGTGTATAAATTTACATTTGTCACAGATTGATGCTGCGTTAGAGAAATGTTTTAGAGTTTAACTACCATTTATTCTCTCAGTTTGCTGATGGAAAAAAAATGAATATATACTACCTTGGCCAAAGTAACATAGAGCTGTGACTAATTTCAAATAAATTCTTTATATTTCCAAGCATATTTTCTGTATTTCCCTGAGATACAGCCAGGAATACGAGCACAAACCAAATGCTAGAGTCCTGATGCTTAAATACTTTGAATACATCCTCACAAACTTTAGAAAGTATCATAAGTTATTATAATGTAATCAAATACTGTACATGTAAGGGTGACTGCCACACTAGTAAGAAATAAACCCAATTATGTAGTTAGATGTGTCAGTATGGAACATATTGCTTCATTGCATCTGAACTTGTTTTTAGGAAGTAAAATACATCTTTTACCACATATATGCTCTCTCAAATATATTATAAAGCAATTAGACAACTAGTATTTCTATTTGCAATAGAGGCCTATCAAATGCTTTTTCTAAATAGTACTAATAGCCATTTTCACATAGTGCTTATTTGTACCAGGCACTGTCCTAAGCAGTTTATAAACTAAACTCACACAATCGACAGTCCAGTCCAGTGAGGAGAGTACTGTTACTATCACGGTCATTTTATAGAAGACAAGAGGGGGTCAGTAACTTCCTCAAAAATCACTCAAGAAATAAATATAGGTGACAGGATTTGAACTGTTAAATAATGTTAACAGTTAAAATAATCGCTCTGGATTCTGTGCTCTAATTAGTTATTTCTCCTCCCATAGCCAGCATCTTTTGCAGTAGGTATATAGACAGTCTAACCTCTGTGTCTAAACATCTTTTTCAGAATAGATAAAAGGATGAAGATATTTGTCATAAAAAGATGCCCTGAAGAAGTCATTGACTACAGAGAAAGCTTCCAGTAACCAGACATGTTCCCCACTGGGCTCTTAGAGGGACATCACTTAGACATGTAAGTCCCTTATGCGATTCCCTGGCCCTTGATTATATTCCTGTGTCTTTCCACCCTCCACCCTTTGCTTCTGATCAGTCTCATGTTGTGAGGGCTGTCCCCCCTCACGCAGACCTATCAGAGCACTGCCCCGTAAAGTTTGTATGTGCTCCTTACACCTCTGATTTTTCCTTGATCAGCTCTGAAATAATATTTACCCCTATGGTTAGTATATATTTTCCATTTTGCACATCTGTTTTTATTCCTTTGTTCCTCCTTTTTTTTTTTTTGCCTACTTTTGAGTGACTCAGGTTTAATTTAATTATTCTGTTAATCTTAAAATTACAACTGTCAGTTATTTTACCAGAAAAAAAAAAAAAGATCTGTTTTGGGAATAGCAGAGAATGGCAAGCTGGGATGAGTAACACAGCAAAACTATCTATAGGCAAGTTGGGAGAACAGAGGGGAGGAACACTTTCTTAGAGGAAAGGGAGAGATTGGGAGGGCTGTTATAAATAAAAAGTCCATTGGAGGAAATTGTGGGTTCAGATTATGTGGCTTTTCATTGGCTGAGTTGTTAGTGTCTCTCATTGGCTGGCTATGGTAGGGAGGAGAGAAGAATCTTCTCTTCTGCTGGTGAGTGAAGTAGTAGCTAACATTGTAGGATGGACTTGCAAGGTATCTTTTTCCTGCTGGGTTTGCAATTGAAGAATAGTAGTGCAGGAGAGCTCCCTGGTGGACTTGACAACCTCCCTCCTGATTCCCTTTTAAAGGTTTTGTTAAAATTGATTTTCACAGCTCCATTTTAGCCTTCTCCATTAACAGTCTAGCTCTTTTATTTTTCTTACAGTGATAATTTCTAGAGGACATACTATGCATTTTTTATGTACTGCTATCTACCTTAAATTAGCACATTTGTCACTTCCAAACAATTAACTGTTTGCCCTACTCCTGCCTTTTGTGTTGTTACTGTCCTAAATTTTATTTCTGCATTTGTGATCTGCCTTACAAGATACTATTGTTATCACTGGAGTAGTCAGTATTCATTTACATTTACCTTTTCCAGTGTTTGTCTTTATTTCTGATGTTCTGTGTTTCCATAACGTCATATTCATTCAGTACGAGGAAGTATCTTATAATATCTTATAGTGAAACTGTGTATTTGCTCAGTTTTTATTCATCTGACACATCTTTACTTCACTTTCATTTTCGAAGGATATTTTTGCTAGAGAGAATTCTAGGTGAATTATCTTTTTCTTTTAGATCACTTTAAAGATATTCCATTGTTTTCTGTCTTCCATACTAATGGTGATCCTTAAGCTGTAAGTTTTAATATTTTTTTCTTTCTGGTTCTCTTTTGAAAGCAAACTGTGATTTTCTTTGGCTGCTCTTAAATTTTTATTTTTCTTTATTTTTTGGAAGTCTAACTAATAACCAACAAGTAACTAAAATATCTAAATCACCTCTTTCTTTCTTATTTTTCATTGATTTTTGGTCATTTGTTTATTTTCTTTTTGCATGCCTCATATGTTTGGACTGGATCAAAATTGTAGAAATTCAAAATGATGTTATCTTCCTCCAGGTGGGCTAAATTTTCTTTTGGAAAACAGCCAGAGCCCCAGTGGATCACCTTGGTCCTATTAGGACTAGGTTTCAGTCTTTGTTAGGGCTATTTGATTTTTGTCTTTATTCCTAAATTGTAGCCCTTAATATTAGAGCATAGCCCTTCTGGGGTCCCATATTTAAGCCTTGGGAATTTACCAAAGCCATTCCACCTTGGAGGCATTTGAATTCCAGCTATTTTCCCAACACTATGTGGCTGCTGCGATCTCTGCTTGAGCATTTTAACCTCTTACATGCTTTACTTTACTTTTAAGTCTTTACTAAGACTTAAAAAAAGTTTTTTCCTATGGGAAAAAAATTTTTCCCTTATTATTTTCTTTACTTTTTTTTTCCTCTTCTTTTTTTGGTGGTGGGGGTGGTTATGTTTAAATCAAGTTGCTTTTACAACACTAAAGACTTAATCATCCATTTCCTACATAAAAGGTAGCTACTTTTTTGCATGGACCTCAAGCATATTGTAGTATAGAGGTGGAATTTAAAGAAAGGTATTAAGCAGGCTGTGTTGTAGCTTATGGGCAAGTAATAAATTGTATCATGTATCTTGAATGTATCATAGATAAGCTGCTATATAATGATCACCACTTCAGATAGCTGTGAAATTAGGTGATTAACTAGTTGTTACATAACGTTCTAATTTCTGTATAAGTCTAATTACATGAAACAGAAGTTGGAAAAATAAATAGATAAATAAATAAATAAAATAAATAAATAAATAAATAAATAAAAATGAAAAAAAAATAAATTAAAAAAAAAGAAAAAAAAGTTTTTTCGGAGTCTTAATCTCTGCATGCAGTTTAGAAGGCAGTGATTTAGGGGAGATTTGTATACAAAGATTGTATACAACGTTTTGTACTCTGTCCTTGGGGTTTCCTTCTCCCCTCGCGTTTGCCATTTAAATGAGGGTCAGTATGGCAACCCCAAAATCTGCCCTTAGTCTTCTCAAACAGCAAGACTTCCATTTCCTGCCTAGCTGTGTTTCCATTGTCTGATATTTGGAAAATGACGTTAGTGAAAAAGACCAGACGGAATATGAATCTCACATTATATATTCCCTTCTCTGAAGGAGGTTAGGCCTTCAAGCTTTTTCTGTTTGGATGCTTTCCAAAACCTTCAAATCCATGTTTTATAAATTTCTCCAGCGTTTATAGTTGTTTTTTGCTGGACGGTGAGGCCAAAACAAGCTATTCTACTGCAGCTGGAACCAGAAGGTCACAAATGTTTATTTTTATAAATTGTATTTTATTCAGAAGAGGCAAAGTAACCATGATGACAACGAAAAAGAATAGAGAAATTCAGAAGATGTATGATGAAAAGTATATTGTTCTAACCCATAATTTCATTTACAATCACAGATATGCATGTCTTTGAATGTATATATGAATTTGTGCGTAATGCATATAAACTCTTAACCATTATGCTACTCTAATTAAGAAACCAATACTTCCTGAGGTGCCTGGGTGGCTCAGTTGATTGAGTGTCCGATTTTGGCACAGATCATGATCTCACAGTTCATGAGTTGGAGCTCCATGTCAGGCTCTGTGCTGACAGCTCAGAACCTGGAGCCTGCTTCAGAGTTTGTGTCTCCCTCTCTCTGCTTTCTGCTCATGCTCTGTCTCTCTCTCTCTCTCTCTCAAGAATAAATAAACATTAGGGAAAAAAAGAAAGAAATTAACACTTTCTTAGTAATTTCAACTGCTTTTGCAAATTTTTTTCTTTACATTTTAAAAACTTTGTATATTGTTAAATTTATCAAATCTTTTTCTTAACGATTTCTGAATTTTGTGTTATCTGCTTAGAAGGGTCATTCTTACTCCAAGCATATGTTAAAAAATCTTCAGTGTTTTCTACAAGAACTTTAAGGTTTTCATTTATTATGTTTAAATGCTGCATCAATCTCAAATTTATTTTGGTATAAGCAATGAGGGAAGGAGAAATCTAACTATAGATTTCCAAATGGCTATCCATTTTTCCTAACACTGTTCTTTAAATAATTTATCTTTCCTACATAAATTTGAAAATGTTGCTATATTTGAACTAAATTTCTATAAATATTTGATATAATTATTGGCTTTATCTTCTGATCTGCTATCTTCTGATTATCTGTCTATCAGCCACCTCTGACATGTTTTATTAATTTGCCTTATAATATGTTTTAATGTTTGATATGGCTTACTACTCATGTTTTAAAATTTTTCCAACTAGTTTCACATCTTTCTTCACTCACATTTTCAGTGTAAAAAGTCCATTTTTTGTCATTCAATAGTCCAGTTTGAGAAACATAGGTATAATATTGAACACCCTATGCTTTTTGCTTTTGGTCATAATTGTGGTTCCTGCTATTGTATTATTTATTTATTTATTTATTTTAGTTAAATTCAAGTTAGGTAATGTATAGTATAATCTTGGCTTCGGGAGTAGAACCCAATGATTCACCTGTTACAGATGACACCCAGTGCTCACTGTAGCTCTAGAGACGGTGACTTGAGGTCATACGTGATATGCAGTCTGTGATGTTGTGACATGTCCTTATTCCCCCCCATGGGCATCCTCAGGCACAGCCCCTTGAGAGCGCCTTTTCTTTTTCTATCTCCTGGTACAAAATTAACCCTAGTCCATCTAAATAGGATTTTTACGTCATAAATGTATGAAGAATACCACAGGGGCACCTGAGTGGCTCAGTTGATTCAGTGTCAAATCTTGATTTAGACTCAAGTCAGGATCTCATGGTTGGTGAATTTGAGTCTCGCATTGGGCTACATGCTGACAGCATGGAGCCTGCTTAGGATTCTCTCTCTCCTTCTCTCTTTTTGCCCCTCCCCAGCTCATGCTGTTTCTCCCTCTTTCTCTCAAAATAAATAAATAAACTTTAAAAAATGCCACAAAGAAGTACTGGATATAAATAGGCAACAAGTTGCAATGAGCACCAAAAAGAATGACAGCAAAATCTGCGTTTCAGCATTGAGCTGTGCATTGAACTCTGATAATATTTTCACTTACTTCCTATGCTACACATTTTCATTGTATTGTTGTAAACAGTAATTCTTCATACAATGCTGAATATTCACAAATTTGAAAATTTGAAATTATGATTTAAAACTTTAAAGTATGATTCCTATCTATATTTTATGAAAGCAAAAATTACTATAAAACTCATTTAATAGTAACACAACTTCTGTTACATATTTTAACAGATGAGAATTATATTAATTTTTGTTATGCTGATGAAAATGTCACATAATAATTTTTGATATTCCATTAATGGCTTGGATTTTGCAAACTTTTTATATATATAGTATTTAATTTGAGTTTGATAAAAACTCCAAGAAGTAGATGCTTGTATTCCCATTTTACAACTGAATAAAACAAAATGCAGGAATGTTGAATGATTTCAGACTCAACCTCTATTCAATGCACTCAAAAAATAATTGAAAATAAGATAAGACACTTTTGTTTTAAATATGATTGCTATTAATTTTGTATTTAAAAACTTATTAAGAACCTATGGAGGGGATTCCAAAATATTTCTTGCATTTATTTAAACACTGAAATCATTGAAATAGTGAAATTATACATATGTCTTATTTTAAGTATTATGACTTACACATTTTATTTTACCTATTATTATCAGAATATTTTATTATCACAAGAGGCTCAAATATCACTTTTTCTCTAATATAAAGCCCATGAAGTATTTTACACCAAAAGAATAAGCCATCAGCTATCATGGAGACATAGAAAAGTATTACTATTGTACATTTATTTCAAAGGAGAAAATTAAAATTTTGGAGGAAACTAAATATTTCTGTCATTTAGTACTTTATTTGAAATGTCAAACAACTTATTAAGGAGCACTTTTTAACTCAATTAAAAAAAACTGATGTTGAACTTTAGAGAAGATTTCTAGTCTTAACTCATGAACAAAAAAAAATCATGTAGCTTAAGCATCTAAACTGGATCCTAGTTCAAGTTTTATTTTATGCTTATCATGTAATCTGAAATCATTAGGCATGATTCACCTGGAAATAGTTAAATGAAATACTGTGGATTAAAAAAATGAACTGAAGACAACTTTGGAGAAAGAGTGGAGAAAAAGACTTAGGAAGAGGCTACTTTTATAAGTGATTAGAAGACAAAGGACTCTTGGTTTATTTGTTGTTCTCAGAGTAAATAGATTTATATTATAGACATTTTAAATACTCATCTATACTCGGAGAATAATCTTCCCTTCATGTGGTTGATGCCAAACTGAAACAGGGCTGTTAAAGCCACAGGGATGGGACAGACACTTAGGACCAAGTCAATGAATCATCAAGTTTTGCTTTCATAGTTTCAAGGCATTGGCAGAATCCAAGATTTGGTTTATCAAAAAATGATGGAAATCAGTTCTTGGTTGATAAATTAGGCTAGAGCCTAGTATACCTAACATTAACACAGTAAGATAAACATAACGGAAGAATAAAAGCAGCAGAATGCGGAAGGTATTAAGCATCTGGACTGGTTACTTTGTGATGTCAAAAAGAAGCGTGTGTGCAGCTGCTTTAGAGGTTTGTGTTGGGTAAACACAGTAGAGGTGGGTGTTCATGTATATCTGGCACATATTATTCTAGGAGAGTTCATCACTCTGCCTTTCCTTTGTTGAAATAATGTAGTCAGTTGACATATCTGACCTACTAACTGTTTTATATAAAAAAGGCGTAGTCATGCATATGACCTGATATGGACGCACCTATTATCTAGGGAATGTTATTCCGTTGCAGTGCAAGATCTATTTTGAATGTATACAACATTTGGGAGACTTATTTCAGTGTAAATCAGGGTTTCTTTGGCTACTACCATATTTTAATCATTCAAAAATATTTTTAGTGAGTGCCTGGGTGGCTCAGTCGGTGTCTCTTGGTTTTGGCTCAGATCACATGATCTCATGGTTTCATGAGATCAGTGGAGCCCCGTGCTGGGCTCTGTGTCAGCGGTGTGGAGCCTGATTGGGATTCTCTCGCTCTTTCTCCTCCAACCCCACTGTGCTCTCTCGGTCTCTCAAAATAAATAAATAAACATTAAGAAAATCATTTTTGTATTCATGGGATAGTATCCATAAGTATTTATACATTTAAGAATTTATGTCAAGAATACACACAGATATAGCATATACATATTAACCATTTAAATATAAACACAAGTTTATTTATTACATATGCACTACTTCTTTTTATCTATACATACTTCATTGTCTTATAATACCACAGATGATAAGGTGCTGAAATTATAGCATTTGGCATATAATACAATAAATATGAGGATTTTATAAACATTTGAAAATGAAATTATGAATAAGAAATCCTTTATGTGCTCTTCACTAATAAGTATTAATAAATATAAACTTTATTGCATATGTTGAATTGTCTTTCCTTCTTTATATGAGTCATCTTGGTTAAATGATTTAAGCAATTTCCTTGTATCAACTGAGGATCGATCACAATCCTGAAGGGGAAAAAGGAATGTTCCTCCACAGTTAAAAAAGAAAAAAATTACACCAAGCCACAGGTAATTTCTGCTGGTTCTAATGGCTCTTCCCCAGCTCTTTTGGTCAATATGATGTTCTGTTTGACAGTAGCTGTTAGTGTAGCACTGCCAGAAAAAGCTGGCCTTTGCACGCACCAGCCAGTATTCCTCCACATCCTCACATGCTGAATACATCTTTGCTTACTGGCAGCCTTGCCCACTGGTTGGAGCACTTGACTGGAAAGGAGAAACAGACATAAATGTGAAAACTTGGGCTGAAAGAAAGAGGAGACGTGGAAAAGTTCAGGAAAAAAAAAGGGAAAAGGATTTGAGAAACCTTTTCCTTAAAAATAAAAAAAAATTTAGAATGATGAATCAAAGTAGAAAATATTCATGTATAATTCATAGCCACCTAACCATTGCTTCTGCGGATTTTTAAAACAACACAACACAATGAAAAAATTGTTTAGATAAAAAGTATCAACACTATTAACTTACTACAAGTTCTTTACACTTAGAGGAAGCACAGTTCTTGCAAGAGCAAGATGAAGGTTTACTTCCAGGGAAACATGCCACCATAGTCGCCAAGGAAATGCTGTCTTTTTTCTCAATTAAAAAACGTTAACTGTTTATTTATTTTTGACAAACAGAGACAGAGCATGAGTGGGGGAAGGGCAGAGAGAATGGGCAACACAGAATCCAAAGTAGGCTCCAGACTCTGAGTTGTCAGCACAGAGCCTAATAGGAGGTTTGAACTCACAAACCATGACATTATGACCCGAGCTGAAATCAGACACTTAACCAACTGAGCCACCCAGGTGCCCCTCTTCTCAATTTTTTTGAGCCCAAGTTTAGCCAATATGTTCTCGTCCTCTTGAGTCTTCTTAAGCTGTCTACAGATAAATGTATACTAGCTATCATTTTCTTTTATCTGCATGCAAGAAAGAGGTAAGTTATTTCACTTACATAGAAAGTGTCAGATTGAGAGGACTTGATAGTTGAACAGATATTGAGAAGTATTTCTTTCTATTTCCAAAACCCTAATACTCACAGAATAAATGAAAGAAAATTTAGGTATATGAAAAATAAAGATTTATGTTAGTTTTCATTAAGAATTTTTAATCATAGGATAATAACCTAAGGAAAGTATAAGTGAATTTCGGTGAATAATATAACCATAACTAACAGCACAAATGTTGTAATAGTAAGTAAAAGTTGAGTATTTGTTATGTTCTAGGTGCTTGTAATTTATTCTATGCCTATGTAACAAAATATAACCTAAAAGTTTTCATTTTTGGAAAGATGACAGGGAGGATCAAGAATAAATAATTAAATTCTTGGAATAACTTGAAATGATTTTTCAGGAACACCATTAAATATAACTACAAATAAAGGTTAAGGTATTTAAAGTTAGTAATGCCATCGCAGTTCCCATTCTGTAATCATTTTTAAGCACATCCCTTTCATAGACATGTGTACAGGTTAACTTGTGTGAAGAGAGAACAGCAAACTACTTTGTCTTGCATTATCAACAGTTGAGCAGTCATCTATGAATGATGAAGATACAAAAACTTGCCAACATTAAACTTTCAATCAGATTTTTTGGTAAAAATATTCAACAGAAGAGGATAGATACATGAATTTCCATAGGTACCAATTGTTTAAGGAACAGTTTAGGTACCTGGGACAAGCTGGATATGTAATGTAAAAGATTAAGCAAGATAAGATATTACAAGAACTTAGAATTTAAGACATAGGCATAAGGTAAAAGAATACCCATGATGTAAGTATGTTGCATTGAAAGCAGGGCAGACATAGAAAGCAACTTAGAATAATGGAACAGGTATCAAAGAGTTAAAGATTTTGGCTGAGATAAAAAGGTTGAGAAATAATGTATCCCTGCACACTCATAATAGAATTGATACAGTGGAGAATGGATGAGAGATTGAATTAAGGAAATATCCCAGAAAGCAGCAAGATAATATAAATTAATACAAAACATACAAAAAAATGCTAAGAGATAGTGAGACCAGAAATAGAAGTATGCAAATCCACATAGAAGCTTCTAGAATAGAGAAGAATGAATGTAGAAAATAGTTGAAGAAACAAGTAACCTAAAATTTGCCAAGATTAAAAAAAAGATGAAAAGCCAGAAGTTACAAGTATTCAGAGTAGAAAACAGGAGACAAGAAAATTCACACCTAGTGCAGTGAATTTTAAGAGTATTAAAATCAAAGGGAAAATTGTAAATATTTTTTTAACATTTATTTATTTATGAGAGACACAGATTGAGCATGGGCAGGGGAGGGGCAGAGAGAGAGAGGGAGCTGTCAGCTCAGAGCCCAATGCTGAGCTCCAGCCCACAAACCATGAGATCATGACCTGAGCTGAAGTTGGACACTTAACCCAGGTGCCCCAAAATTGTAAATATTTTTAGAAAGAAAGAAAAGACCTGGAAAAGAACAAGCTTCAGATGACCATCAGGGATTTAAGTAGCACACCAGTGTAAAATATCAAAAGGATAATACTTTTTAAGTTTTGAAAATAAGAACGTCAAAATTTAGACTTTTCTATTTAATCAAATTAAATTCAAATGTGAAAATAGAAGAACCATATTTTCAGGAATGTACATTCTCAGAAGGTTTTACATACACATTAAAAATAAACATCCTTAGATGTAGTAATCAAAGAAAAAGAGAAACCAACATAAGAGTATCCTACAAGAAGTCGACCAGAATGGAGTAGCCCATTTCTTCAAGATATTCTCCCCTGCAACTAAAAATCCCTGTACATAACACACAACAATGAAGCATCAGACATCTCTCAGAGAGAGAAACTCAGGACTTGAAACTGGCTTAGGAAACTCAGACTTGAAGAACTATTTGGACGTGAGTTCCTTGGGCTTTCTTATTTTTTATTGCTCCATGCATCCTGGACAGACTGCTGCGTAAACCTCTAGTCTGAAGGGTACTGATTAAAAAAAAAAAAAAAAAAGAGTCATCTCACAATAGAACACTTTTTTGGCAATATCTCTTTAACTGCAGTCAAAGACCAACAGAACGACCACCCCTATGCCTGTGGTTTCAGAGAAATGGAGGGTGAACTTGATCATCCATACTATGCCTACTTCATGGAATCCAGTGATTCTGATGGCCATTGGGTGATGGTGGGCCAAGGCAGGCAGCTGACCTTCCATTCTCTAATAGCTGAATTAGGAGGTGCTTTGGTTCCCTAGGTAGGTTACTGTCAGTGGGGCTAAATGGGAAATTTACCTACATTCGCCGCCCAGTAGAAGCGGTCAGTGCTCCTATGCCCCTACTGCCTCACCCATATAGTTTCAGTGTAGTCCAGTGATTGGTGAGCGCCCCCCCCCCCCGGCATCAAGGAGAGAGAACAAAGTGGTGCAAAGCAAGCTACTCACCCCTTTACCACATCCCACCCCACTGTTCATTCCTCTACCACCTCCACCGCAGCGTCAACAGGGCTCAATGCAATAGTAAGAGATAGACTGGTTTGTATTCTGCTTTTCCCTCTCTCTTCCACTAGTAGCATAGGGCCCAGCAAGGAACTGCTCTTATACTTCTACTCGGAAGAAATAGTGCTGCACTAATGGGTACCCAACTTGTGTGGGGTGTGTGGTTGGAGCAAGCAAGAGCCAGTCTTAAATACCTACGTGGTCCTTGTGCTCTACTTCAACAAGGGAAGGTCTTTTATAAATAAATATAATTTATATAAATACATATATAAATATAAAATCCCTGGACATATCATGTTATATTTATATGTATGTATTTCATTTTATGATATTTCAAAATCAAAAAAGTCTAGGATGCAATTAAAAAACCCTAACAAGAATCAAGAAAATACCACAATGTGAATGAGAAAAGAAAATGGCAACAAAGACAAATCAAATATTGGAAATGGAATTAATATCAGAGATTTTAAAGTAGCCATCATAAAAGCAATTTAAGCAATTTAAAATTCTCTTGAAACAAATGAAAAAAAACCCCAAAATATCAGTTAAAAAATAGAATATCAATCTCAGTTTTAAAAAAACCAAGTGGAAATTACTAAACTGAAAAATAGAATAACTGAACACATAACTCTCTGGATGGGTTCAGTACTTGAGTGGAGGTGTCAGAGGATAAAATAAACTAACTTTGACATATCAAATAGGTTTACTTAGTCTAAATAACAGAAAATTGACTGAAAATAAAGAACTACCTGCATAAAGAAGCAAGAAAGATCCCAAATAAACAACCTAACTGTATGCCTGAAGGAATGAGAAGAAGAATAAATGAGCCCAAAATTAGCAGAATAAAGGAAATAACAGAGATTGGAGCAGAAATTAATGAAGTAGGAGACTGAAAAGTTATAGAAAAGATTGTCCAAACTAAAGTTGTCTCTTTGAAAAGATAAAAATCCTTAGCTAAACTAATCAGAGAGCCCATATCAACAAAATTATTAAAAAGGAGACACTAAACTGATACCACATGAATTCAAAGGATCATCAGACACTACCACGAACAACTATATGTCAACAAAGTGGACAACCTAGAAGAAATGGAAAAAATTCTTAGATACATACAATTTACCAATACAGAATTAGGAACAAATAGAAAATCTGAATAGACCAATTACTAATAAGGATATTTAATCAATAACTCCAAACTTCTCAACCAATAAAGGTCAGGACCAGATGGTTTTACTGGTGAAGTCTATCAAACAAACATTTAAAAAAAATTCACACCAAACCTTCTCAAACTCTTCCATAAAACTAGAGGAGTACACACTCCCAAACTTATTTTACAAGGCCAGTATTATTTTGATACTAAAACCAGAAGATAGTACTAGAAAGGAGAACTATAGGTCAATATCTCTGATGAATACAGATGCAGAATTTCTTGATAAAATAGTACCAAACCAAATTTAGCAGTACATTCAAGGAATCATTCACCATGAGCCAGTGGGATTTATCCCTGGGATGCAAGGATAGTTCAGTGTACAAATCAGTAAGTGTGATAAACCAAATTAACAGAATGAGATATAAAACTTATATGATCACCTCAATAGATGCAGAAAAAGCATTTGACCAAATTCAACAAGTATTCATGATAAACACCTTAATAAATTAAGAACATATCTCAACATAATAAATAATGACAAGCAACCACTACCATCATACTTAATGATGAAAGGCTGAATGCTTTTTCTCTAAGATCAGGAATAAGACAAGAATGCCCAATCTAATACTCCTATTTAACATAGTACTAGAAGTCCTGCCTAGAACAATTAGGCAAGAAACTGAAATAAAAGGTATTAGAATTGGGAAGGAAGAAGTAAAAAAGTTTCTGTTTAAGGGTGACATGATCTTTTGTATAGAATACACTTAAACACTTGATAATAATAATAATAATAAACCCTTTGAGAACTAATAAATTAACTCAATAAGGTTGGAAGATACTAAATTAACATATAGGGGCGCCTGGGTGGCTCAGTAAGTTAAGTGTCCGACTTCAGCTCAGGTCATGATCTCATGGTTCATGGGTTCGAGCCCCACATCGGGCTCTGTGCTGACAGCTCAGAGCCTGGAGCCTGCTTCAGATTCTGTGTGTCTCTCTCCCTCTGACCCTCCCCTGCTCACGCTCTCTCTCTCTCTCTCTCTCCCTCTCTCTCTCTCTCTTTCTCTCAAATAAATAAAAACATCAAAATCAACATAGAAAAATCACTCACATTTCTATACACTAGTAACAAACTATTTGAAAAAGAAATTAAGAATACAACCTCACTTTGAATAGTATTTAAAAGATTAAATATTTAGGGATAGATTTAACTCTGGAGGTGAAGAAACAAAAAATGGAAAGATGTTATTTGTCCATGAACTGAAAGACTTAATTTTCTCATAGTCATTTTCTCTAACTACTCTGATAGACAAATAGAAATTAAATAACATTTGAGCAGATATTCCTTCTTTTTGTTTGTGTTATCTCTTAGAAAATGATTAAAAATCTCTTTTGTGTAGGAAGTTTAAGAAATTAATCATCTGTGATTCTGTGTTCAGTTTTATTCACAATATTCTTATATATTCATGATTGTTTTTTCAGTTTAACATATTTTAAATATCCCCTTTCTATCTTTCAAATACATTGAACTGTATTTTTTAAAAATCTTAATCTTCTGGCTCTCTCAGTTGTCAACCTTAGCATACATTTTTTTACAAGGGAAATTTACTTTCTGTACATTTATAAAACTGAAATAATTATTCAGATACTGAATTTATAGAGTATGAGGTGCTCCAAAGGCTCTCTTTTACAAAGTAAAGGAGAAGAAAACTTTGGCAGGAAAGTCCCATGTAAAGCAATTCTTTCTTCCTGGAAAACTGTGGGGATTAGCAATTTTTGATGTTTTCATTAGTTAAAAGAAAATACCAAAGTCATCCTCCTGTGGTTTTGTCTTTTTTAACTTGAATCTGAGTTTCCATTTTTTTAGGCAGCATATTTCCGCTGCTCAGTACTTTACATTGGCAGGGATGCTGGATCTCTGAAGAAAATTTTGAATGAAACTGCTCAAGTATTAGATAACAGGACAGTTACTAATTCTGTTGCTAAACTGACTCAGGAGTAGTCATTTTCACTATATACCTATCCTTCTATCCTTACAGCCATGTTATTCACAATGCCAAATATTTTTATTAAGTCATAAACCTAATGTATCACTTCTCTGCTTAAAACTCTAAGGCTCTCTATCGCCTATGAGATAGAACCGACAGCTTCTTGATCCATATAAAGCTTTCCATTACTATGAAGTGGGTTCTCCTTTATAATCAGCCTCATTATTTGCTTCTCTGGCCACAGAATTTATGTCCCATTATACCCAGGTACCTGTAGGTCTCCACAATCTAAATAGTAATACTCTTTACTTCTGTACTTCTGCTTGTCAGTTTAGGAATTCTTTTCCATTGGAATTAAACAACATATTGCAATGTTGGAAAAAAAAACATTACTTGAAGCCATCTATTTAAATGTGCATGATTTTTGTATAAACTTGGCTCTGAACCACAGATCTGTATTCTGCTTCTGTATGTTTAAGATGGTAGGCAATATCTCAGTGTTTTCACTTAGATTGCTGTGCATTTCCTAGGATCTTACCTTTATGGTGACTGTGGGACCCCAGTGCTTGAGCTCACTGAATGCTCAGTTTCACTCATGTCTCACTTCCTGGGACTATTCTCCTCTCTTGGCTCCATTCCAATCCAGGTATAGGGAAAAACTCGCTTTCCTTGAGTTTCTTGAAACCCAAGTATTTATGTGTATAGTGGACCTTATCTTAGTCTAGGGTAATGGAAAACATTCAAATTAAAACAGAAAACATGATTCAAAATTGATTATAAGTTCCTGTTATTTAACAATCCTTCAGGCACCCTATTGTTTGGATTCAATACACATTTGTCCCAGTGACACACAGGTTGCTTTATATCTTTTTAGTGTCTTTTCTAGGTCCTCTTTTCTACCAGTACACTCAGATCCTCTCGCCTTGTAATGTTAAGCAATCCCACATGATTCTTGACTCATAATGGCTTCTTTTGCGTTACTTTAGTTAACCACAATGAACTTACTGGCTTTGAAGTTTAGAGTCATTTCCCTCCTTCCTTCAGTACATCTCAGTATAAAGAAATATAGACTTATATACTCTATTTGCTATGAATTAGGCTAACTTTCATAGAAGCAAGAAGGTGAAATAGTACATTTAGGATTTAAAATAATTCTCTTTCCTCTCTGCCCACCCTTAAATGTATGTCCTCACTTTATAAACACATAGTCTCTGTCTGACGCATCTTATCAGCAAGATGGTAAGCTCTCTGAAGGTAGGGTGTTCTGTTTGTCTTGTTCACCATACTGTCTGATATATAATGGTACTTGGTAAAAAAAATATTTTTAATTAAATTTTGGCTAGTTTCTACATTTTCCTGGATATTTTCTTTTTAAGGTTATTTGAAAGTTTGAGTTTCATTATACTACTGAATAGAATATCTTTTACTTATATAATACTTTAGAAGTCTAAAAGCACTGTCATACAAATTAGTTTTTTTAATCCTTAGATGGACTTTGTGGAGGTAGATAGAATAGCTAATATTATTTCTGTTTTGGGGATAAGAACACTGAGATACAAAGATAGTATTCTTTTCTTAGCTAGTAAATTTGGGTGGCAAACTCAAAATTTATGTGTTTGTATGATAATTTTGACTACTAATAAAGAGCATATACAAATGCAAACATGGTACATATATGTGAAATATTCTTTGTTTTAAACATTTCATTGTGAACTTATGAACTGAGTGTTGGAAGAAGTTTTTTTTTTAATTTGAGAGAGGGAGAGAGAGAGAGAGAGACACAGAGAGAGAGAGAGAGAGAGAGAGAAACAGACAGCTGGGGAGAGGTGCAGAAGAGGAGAGAGAGAGAGAGAGAGAATCTTAGGCAGGCTCCATGCTCAGCCCAGAGCCTGATGTGGAGCTTGATCCCACATCCCTGGGATCATGACCAAGAGTTGGACACTCAACCAACTGAGCCAACCAGGAGCCTGTAGAGGAAATTATTTAATTTAAATAAATAGCTGCTTCCACAACATAAAAGCATACTAAAAGCATACTTCTGCTAAACTACTGAAATCATAATTTCTTCATAATGCCTCCATTTTGGGGAGGAGAGAGACTTGTCAATTATTATTTTGAAGAATCATTTCAATTGTAGTCTTCCTGAGATTACAATAAAACACAGTCTCTTAAAACTTTCTTTTTGATTTTTAACTTTTATGTTGCTGCATAAGTAAAAGAAAATGATAGTGAAATATCAATATCATTCCATTTCAACATTACAATAATAGGAGCATTTAACTAAAAAAATCCAGTTATTATTAGCTGTCTTTACAATAATATATTATGGTTAGGTAAGCCAGATATTTAAGGCAGTATTTAAATCATCTGGAAGCTTTTAAGTCTATAAAACTACATGAAATATTATACAAATTAGCTGCTTTGAGAAGAAAAAAAATCATAGTTCATTACCTGTTGCTGCCTTAGAGATATCAGGTTATATCTTTGTATTAATAATTCATTAATTTCATGGACAATACAGAGCAAAACTGTTTCTAAAAAGGCATCATTCTATGTCTTTATTTTATTTTGAGAGAGGGAGAGTCAAAAAGCAAGCAGGGGAGGGGCAGAGAGAGGGACACACAGAATCTGAAGAGGCTCCAGACTCTGAGCTGAGAGTACAGAGCCCAACATGGGGCTTGAACCCACGGACTGTGAGATCATGACCTGAGCCGAAGCCAGACCCTTAACCGACTGAGCCACCCAGGCGCCCCGCAAAAAAACATGACTCTAAAGTGAAGCACACATAGGGGCGCCTGGGTGGCTCAGTCGGTTAAGCATCTGGCTTTGGTTCAGGTCATGAGCTCACGGTTTGTGGGTTCGAGCTCTGCGTCGGGCTCTGTGCTGACAGCTAGCTCAGAGCCTGGAGCCTGTCTTCAGATTCTGTATCTCCCTGTCTCTCTGACCCTTCCCTGCTCACGCTGTCCCTCTCTGTTTCTCAAAAATAAATAAAAAAACATTAAAAAATTTTTAAAGTGAAGCACACTACCTTTCACAGGTGTGTGTGTGTGTGTGTGTGTGTGTGTGTGTGTGTGTGTGTGTGTTTTATGACAGTGTTTATTGTGTGGTTACTATGTGCCAGACACTGTGCTAAGCCCTACAAAATACAGGAAACTTCCTTACTCTCTTTGAGCTCTCATTCTAAATATATTCACAATGTATTTATATAAATATTAAAAAAAAACAAATCAGCAAGATAAGAGGAAATAATATATATGAAATATGTTTGATAAGTGTTTACAAGTTCAAAATGAAATTTAATTGGGAATTTTGAGGGGTAAGCTGTAAGCCTCCCAATTTAAGCCACAGGTTAGCACACTTGATGGTTTATGACTTTTAGTACATAGCTTGTTTTTTACATAAACTTCTTAAAACTGAATTAAAACTATGTGATTGGCAGAGCTGAACTGTAACATTATCACAAACACAATGGCAACAGCATTACTTTGCGTTTCATCCCAGTGACTGGTACTTCTGGCCGGTGGAGTGATGTGTGCTTACTTAGAACTGAATCATCTTTTGTCAAGCTAGGAAAGAAAGCACTAGTGCAGCCAGGAGTTCCTCCGCGCAGACGTCATTTGGGTTCTCTAATTTAGTAGGGTGCAAATAGATCCTAAAATTAAAAACCCAGTCCTCTGTTTATTTCTTCTGTTTGGGAAGCAGTCAATAAACTCCACAAAACATGAGCTCTGTGCTATGTTTCCAATGTCAGCTGCCCCTGTAGCCAGTTTTGCTTGCTGTGAAAGGATTCCATTGACTTTCACCAACTGAAAACACAGGAGACTGACTATCCAGGAACCCCACTTTATTTTCAGTTATGGCTTCTTCTCTTTCCATATTTAAAAACAAAAAGTCTTTCTTACCTCTGGTTTTCCAGTTTAACCAGGTCTTCGGCTTTATTAACAATATTATGTTTATATGGTGTTTCAACCCAGTGGAAGCCTCAGTTCCTTATATGAATATATACATACATAGTCTTTCTTTCTTCTCCTTACCTTCCCATCCTCCATCCTATACACGCAAATTACATCATTCCTGAAATATGACCTCTCAAGGGTGGAGTATACTTCATGCTGAAACAGCGTATAACATTGGGTATGACTGACTTCATACGGGGCTTGCTGAAAGACCAGAGGGAAGAAAAAGAAAAAAAAAATTGCTCTTTTCTGAGCAAAAGCCGTCCAGGACTCTGCACATAAATGAGGACAGTTACTGTTCTTCAGCTCTCCTCCTCAGAGGGATAGGCTCCAACCCAGATCATCCTGCTATACATTTGTGTAATAGCATGTTTTGGGCTTTTGTAAATTTGAGCTGGAGTCAACTCTAACCTAAAGCAGCACTGTGTAATGAAAAGAGCATCACATTTGAAATCAGAATATCTAGGTAAATTTGACACATTTCTTGTGAGATTATAAGGAAGACATTTTAACACTTTGGAACTTTAACTTATTGAGTTTTAGTAATAACAATGTTAATCATAGTAAATAATTGAGAGGTTAAAACAACTGTGAGAGAATTTGGTTTACTATACATTTTAATGTAAATTTATTGCATTAGGCTGGGCTCTTTTTGGTTCTAAGTAAGTTATCTCTTACTCTAGATGAAGAAAACAAGATTATGGACTGTAGGTCCAAATCTGGATCTGATGCTTGTCTTGATTCTGTTTCTTGGTTCATCTTGCCTCTTTACTTGACCATCTTCTGCTACTTCATACATGTTTTCCCCACGTGGAAGACAAGGTCGTAGATGGCAGGCTTCCAGGTTGATACACAAAAGGAAGAAAGACCCTCTCTCACTCTATGGTTAGATGAAAGATATCAAGAAAAGGTTCTAATCAGCTATACCTGAGTTATATGTCCAACTCTTTGACTGACTTCTATACATAGTTTGGGTCACATGGCTATAGTTAAGGGAAGGCATCCTAGAATAACATGGGATGGGAAAAGAGTAATTTTGTTCTGGAAAGAGGGGTGCTGGGCAGAGAAGAGAGAGTTGCTAACTCTAACTCTGGAACTGGTGAATATTAAAATCCATTTTCACTACATACCTTACTTTAGCTTTCCTTACTCTCTAACCCCACTGATGGTTTGACTAATATACCAAGTAGTACAATTGCTGGGTTGTAGGGTAGTTCTATTTTTAATTTTTTGAGGACCCTCTATACTGTTTTCCAGTTGCATTCCTACTAGCAGTGCAAAAGAGATCCTCTTCCTCTGCATCCTTGCCAACATCTGTTGTTGCCTGAGTTGTTAATAATAGCTATTCTCACAGGTATGAGGTGGTATCTCAGTGTGGTTTTGATTTGTATTTTCTGGATGATGAGTGATGTTGAGCATTTTTTCATGTGTCGGTTGGCCATTTGGATGTCTTCTTTGAGAAAGAGTCTATTCTTGTATTTTGCACATTTCTTCACTGGATTATTTGTTTTTTGGGTATTGAGTTTGAAAAGTTCTCTATAGATTTTGGATACTAGTCCTTTATCTGATATGTCATTTGCAAATATTTTCTCCCATTTCATTGGTTGCTTTTTGGTTTTGCTGATTGTTTCTTTCACTGTGCAAAAGCTTTTTATTTTGATGAGGTCCCAATAGTTCATTTTTGCTTTGGTTTCCCTTGTCTCTGGAGATGTAATGCTTCCAAGTGACACATGCTCCCCAATGTTTACAGCAGTACTATCTACAATAGCTAAAGTATGGAAAATGCCCAAAGGTCCATCAATGAATGAATAGATAAAGAAACAATCAAATGGAATAGAATGGAATATTACTCAGCAATCAAAAAGAGTGAAATCTTGCCATTTTGCAACTATATGGATGGAACTAGAGGGTATTATGCTAAGTGCAATTAGTCAAAGAAAGACAAATATCATATGACTTCACTCATATGAGGACTCTTAAGATACAAAACAGATGAACATAAGGGAAGGGAAGCAAAAATAATATAAAAACAGGAAGGGGGACAAAACATAAACTTAAATATAGAGAACAAACTGAGGGTTGCTGGAGGGATTGTTGGAGGGGGGATGGGCTAAATGGGTAAGGGACATTAAGGAATCTACTCCTGAAATCATTGTTGCACCATGTGCTGACTAACTTGGATGTAAATTATAAAAAATAAATAAACTATAGAAAGTAAAAAAAAAATAAAAGACTAATATACCAAACACTTACTGAGCTCCTACTCACTGCCAGTAATGCCAAGTACTAAAAAGCAAAAATGAAAATATGTGGTTCTCAAGAACTCATTGCCCAGTTGGTGAGATTGTAATGACATAACGTGACCTCCAATACACTTTAGAGAAAGTGCCGTGATATACCACCCAGTGCCACATGAGGCAGGGACAAGGGAAGTGTGGGGTATTGGGGCATACCTCCTGAAAGACCTATATGTAAAATGAATCTTGAAAGATGAATAGGAATTAGGCAGGAAAGATGGTAGGAAAGAATATTGCTTTAGGTTTAAAATTACACACCATTTGGTTTTCTTTGCTATGTATTTTAGCATTCTCCTATTTTAATGTGTCTTGATAGTGATCACGTCTTATACTCCTTCTATACTGTTGACAGTGCTTACACAGTGCTATAACCACCTTATTGACTCTTATAGTCTAATCTATTTAATGTTGGTTATTGTTTCTTTTAATCCCTGGCCATCTGGAACATATTTTTTTTCTCTTTAGGAAATTGAGCTAATTATTAATAGTAATGGAATGATATATTAAATAAAGTGTCAGTTTTCCTGAAGAGCTTTTCAGATTTTACCAGGTTTAATGTTTACCCTCCTAAGAATTGTTAATGCTCCTTCAGTAGTGCCATTTGTTTGAGAACCGATAGCCATTCATACATGACAGTGCAAAAGGATGCCTCCTCTGAACCACCCCTTCAACTGAAAAAATAAAATTCTGACTTTTGCCAACTGCTCTGGTCAAACTTTTGTTTAAAAAATATATTAACTTAGGAAAATAGCATCATGTAACTATGCCAGGCCAGTAAAAATATCACCATGTCCAGAAAATACACTCGTGGGTGGCTTGATTTGCCTAGAACACCTAATTAAATTTTCTTCCCTTTCCTCAATGATATTCACATTCACTGATTGGTTGTTCGTACTATATGTATCTCCAAACCCACCAATCTCTGATTTAACTCATAGGCGAGACTGAGATGCAAGAAAAACAATACTGACTTTGAGTGAGCCCATAGGCAACTCTTTTTCTCTGTGCATGTTTATCTGTCTACATACAATGTAAGTGGCTTTAGCTATATGCATACATAGGCTGACCAGGATATTTATTCTTAATACAGTGTATATTAGGAGTATTTTTGTAGTTAAGTATGTCAGTCGACACAATCCCCACATGTGGTTGGGGGAATGTGGCTATTTTCTCTCTGAATATGAGGTGATTCTCACTTTTTTGGATTTGGTATATGAGAAGAGAATGGGCAATAGTGAATAGTGACAAAACATCTCTGGAAACTGTCTGGCAGCATTTGCACACCCCAAGCCTGCTTTGCCAATCCAACCAGTCTTGAAATTTGTTTTATGCACTTATTTTTCATACAAAGAAATATGGATACGGTTATATTCATTGACTATAAGAAGTCATTGGTAGAAAAGTTTTCTTTGAAATACTCATTTGGTTCAATTATATTCCAGATATTTTTGGATAAGGGGGATTTTTAACATACATATATTTCTTCTCTTGGGCAAATAGATGGTCCAATGGTCTTTGTCTGGAGTATGGAAATAGAGTGACATTGGTTTGTGTGGTATGAGAGTAAGGGAACCGAAAAAAAAACAGAAGTCGGTTTCTTGATAAGAAAAGGCACAGTGTACATGACCTTGGGGTCCAAAACATGACAAGTCAAAAGATAAGGTCTGAGGCAAGGGGAGAGCCTCAGGTTCAAGTTCTTTAGTTGCCTGATGTGTGTCCCTGAATCAAGGGGAAGATGTTAAGAGCACTCTGGCAGTACAGAACATTTTCAAGAATTGTTTGAAGTTAGGTTTCTTCATATTAATGAATGCCTTTTAAAATGCTTGGAATCATTCTCCAATTTTAGTATATGTGCTGCCGAAGCGAGCACATTGGAATCATTCTCCAGACAGGAGGTCTGTCCCCACAATTGCTTCTCTGAGCCAAGCCTTTACCAGTAGGATATGCATAGGCCAGCCATAGAATCATAGGGTGTTTTAGAGAGGTCCTCTTAATTTGACCTCCAGAAAGTGGTACTGACATTCAGAGTGAAAAGTAGGGTCTCTGTGGACTAAAAGTGAAAGGCAGATTTGGAATATCTGGTAGATTCCCTTGGATGGAAGTTGAAGAAGTTAGAAAACTATGGGAAGATTACCTCTATCTCAATGAAAAAGCCCTGGGACCCATTCTCTTGCTTCTTACTCACCAGATAGTATTTCTATGTGATGTATGAAAGGTCAGATAGTATTTTTCACCTCAATATCTTCCTGTGGGCCTTATGCCAGTCTGTGTTTATTATCTGTGATGTTTCCCCCACGCCTACCAATTTATCTGAGTAACTTACATTTTGATTGGGTTTTAATTAGCTGTCAATATTTTATGGCTGATACGTAAGTTGCATGTGGTGGAGACACCAAATGCAATGAAATGGGGATATTTTTGATGGACTAGGGCAATAAAGCCAGACTAGAAAGGCGAAACAGCTGTCCTGTGGACAGCTCCTGTGAAGCTATGCTGCACAGTAATGAAGTTCTCCATTTAAGCCTCTGTCTGTGGATTGTGGGCAGTGAAATGTGGGCATATGCTGGAGAATATGAACTTCTTCCAAATCCAGAAGTCTTTTGAGACCCATTGTTGGGAAACTTATGATTATAGGAATGGTTGATGTCCTTGATAGGGACTGTGTGAGTTTAGAGTGACTTCTCAGAAAGAGTGGCTCATGAACCTGTACTTAAGTTTGTGCTTGGCTGGAAGCTTGGAAAGGAAGTGTACCTGCTTTGGGAACACACAGGCACCAGACTTTTGGAACCAATTTAATTTCAGTCTTCCTCACATAAATATACTAAAGTTCTTGGCACATAGATATTTTGATGAATTCTATTAAAATTAAATTGAAACCTAGACCTCTTCATATTATTTATTCCAGAGCTCATTTTGGAGACACAAATGATGCTTTGACTGTTCTTTCCATCAACATTTCATATTTATTTGTCTGTGAAACTCTTTGTAAACTGACCTAATTCCATCTTATTATCTTAAATATGGGTGAGATGTCATAGAACATATCCAGACTTCTTCCTTTCAACATATTGGCCCCATGAGAAAGAGAGCCTTCCTTGCTATCTCTAACAGAAATTTTCTGAGGGGATCAGTGTTGGGTCAATGGTCACTGGATAGAGAGGGGTCAGTTGTCATTTCTGAACTGGGAATAGCCTGACTGGCCAAGGACAGGGCATCCTGGGTGGATAAAACAAAAGCTCCCATAGTCTGCTACTTACATGTTATCTCTTAAATTTGGGAAAATTTATATTTAGAATAAGTAAAAGGAAGTTCATAAGTTCTCTTTATATGCAATTATGGTATAAATATATAAATTTACTATTGTTAATTTCATCCTGGTCATTATAGGCAGTTGGCAATCAATACTTTTCAAGACAATTTAAATTAGACTAGGAAAAAAGATAATGAATATATAGTGGTATGGAAAAGGTTAATAAAATGATAGAAAGTAAACTCAGGCTTTGCAAATGTACCATATTAAGATCGTCTGTTACCTCAAAAGAGGTGGAGATCAGAAGATGAAGCTTAGTGGGCACCAGGATTATGATGGTAGAACAGTCAGCACTTTTGAGTCCAAAATTGCCTTAGTGCAAGTCCTAATTATCTTTCTAATTGATAATGGACGTTCTGAATAGACTTCTCCGCTCTAGTTTGTTCCTTATCCAATTTGTTATTATTATCGATACTACCAATCAAATACAAATTTGTGATCATTATAATGTCTTGAAAGGCTATGGGATGGCGATATTAACCACAGTGAGAAATTTCAAGCTGGCTTGTCTTAGAAATGGACTTTGTGGGCCAGCAGAGTGATGTAAGGGAGATCTCAAGTCAGGTGGAAGATGATATATATTGAGAGAGCTGTAGAGAGACAAGTGTTTGTAAGGCAAGGAAGTGACATTGGGCAGAACCACAAGAGACAACACGATGCCCCAATATACTGAAATAGGTAAAGATGTCAACATTCAAATGAGAATATTTAAAAAGTGTGCCAGCAGGTATCATAACCTTATAGCAATATGAATGTTAATAGTTAATGCCTGAAGCAAGGTTCATAATCCATAGGGGTTTAGGGAGAGTTATAAGAGGGCAGAGGAAAAATGGTGTGCAGAATTTAGTATGTGAACCTAACTTTTACCAGTTTTCTGAAGCTTCATATGAATCCCCAAATGTTCACACTGAAAATAAATGCTTTCATATTTACTTTTAATGTATAGAACTTATAGGATTTATTTAAAGAATAGTTGGAAAAGCCATTCAACTTGAAGCCATAATATTAGTTCTATTCTTTATGTGACTTTTAACCTAGATTAAATATTTGAAACTTTATATTCCAGTTTGAGTGAGAATAATAAGTTAACATGACAAATGTTTTTTTCCCCTCTGTATTTTGTTTTTATTCTCTAACTTTGATTTATTGGGATAAATTAGAAATTTTTATAAAATGTATGCCTAAACATTCCACTTGGAGATTTTATTTTTACATTTTTTCTCTCCTCTTTAAAAAATTCTGAAAGACATGGTTTTACTTATGAGAATAAGCTATCATGGAGAAATCTGAAACTGTTTTTAACCTTAAATTTGTTCCAACAGCCAGTCATTTTTTAATGGCTGGGTAAAGGATTTCTCTTTGTGCTTTCATACTCCAGGAGCTAGCACAATGGTTGGCATGTAGTGACTGTTCAATAAATATTTATTGAACTGAGTTGAAATGAATCAAATTGTAAATATTTTCTGGTCACATGAATGAAACTAAGAAATACACAGCTTTTCTTGGTTGCGCTTGCTTAAGAGCTTTTCTCATGCTAATAATTACACATTTGCATTCGGACCAAATTTTGAAATTTGAGTTGAGATTACTAACTACAAATAATCTGTTTCTTTCTGGAATTTCTGATGAAAAAATTTCAAAGCCTTGCCAACTCATTTTTGGAAAGGAAATATGTAGGTAAAATAAATGTAGAGTAAGGAGTATTTTACCTCTTTTGAAACTGCTGATTTCTAATTAAAGCATTGCATATTAAAAATTGTCAGCATTTAGTTATCACAATATGATGACAAGAGGCCCTACTTGGAAGGTAAAAGAATTCTTAAGATGAAATTGTTGTACTCTACAGGCTCTTCCCTAAAGGAGTAAGAAAGCTTCTAAGTATACTCAGTATCATTTAATTGAATTCGGTATTCATTAAGAAGCCTTAACTGGACTCATTTTGTCTCTCAGGCATTTAATTGATTTTGGAAGGACTATCTTTCTTTTTCTTTTTAAAATTACTAATGTTTATTCATTTTTTTTTGAGACCGAGCAAGAGTGGGTGAGGGGCAAACAGAGAGGGGGACACAGAATCCAAAACTATTGGCATAGAGACCGATATGGGTCTTGAACTCATGAACCGCGAGATCATGAGCTGAGCTGAAGTCAGATGCTTAACCAACTGAGGCACCCAGGCCTCTTTGTTTTGGGAAGAACTATCTTTCAATATAGAAATACATATCCTGATCATTGGTATGACATTATAAATGAGGAAATTAAAATTCTGTCATTGCATCAGTTTACTGTTAAATTGGTGTGTGTGTGTGTGTGTGTGTGTGTGTGTGTGTGTGTGTGTGTGTATCTGATCACCTGAGCTGTGTTGATTTCCATATGCTGAGCTGAAACCTATAAAGCTGAGTATCAGACTGTAGAGTGATAAACCTCCTGAGACAAAACAAAATTACCAGGAGAAACGTAATTTAAAGAAGCTAATATTTCCTTTTGATAATTCTGGTTTCCAATGTTTTCATTATAGAATGATTTTCTATAAAAAGTTGAAAGTTAAGAAAGACCGGTTATTCGTGATGAATTCTTCTTTACATGTGTCTATACTTAGGTTGGTGAATTTGGAATGAGGCTTCCTTTGTGAACTTTTGAAAAGGTAATGCCAAAATCATAGATTATATTGTTGTCAATGAAACCTTTTAGATGAAAAAAAATCACAACCTTTCAAAGAACACTCAGGACTTTAACTTATCTATACTCAGAACATAAACTGTTGTATAATCTAAGCCAAGTGATTATCCAATTCAGTCTGTGAGCTTAATATACCTCATATGTGAAAAAATTCACTTGTTTATATGAGGAAAAGAGTAGAGCAACTTAATACGAAATTATAGAATGGAAACCTTGTAATAGCTTCGGCTTTATACTCCAACATCTTGGCATGAGGTCAGCCTTGCTTATTATGGTTGGCACAAGCTGTAGACTGGCAAGTTAGCCTAGTGAGGCTAGAGTAAGTCTAGCTGTTTACATCATTAAATTTTGAATGATGGCATATTTTTACTTTTTTCTGCCAACTTTACCTTTGATAAATAATTCTTAGGATCAATAATTTGTTAGCTGTGACAATTGGGAATGAATCCAGAGAAACTAATTCCATATTATTTATTTTACACCAAATTCTCAAGCTCTCCTAGGAGGACTCTGAGTTATTAGTGTGTATTAAAAGCAGAAACTGAATACAGTAGATTTCCAGTGAGCACTGAGTTTACTCCAAAAGCTTATATAAATGTTCTCATTAAGGTGCAGCTCTACCAGCTCTATTAGAGAACTGTTTTGTTTAATTCCAAGGCAACCTTTTCAGTGCTTGGCATATCTATCTCCAGGCTAAGGCCTTAAGGTCGATTTTTCACCTTTAAAAATATAATTAAAAAGATAAAGTGAACCATCCTATAAAAGCCATTAATTGAAACAGTCCTATAGTAACCTTGGATTGGATTCAACCACAAGGGGAGTTTTACCAAAGACTGAACTAAAAACTCCAAATTTCACAAATCTGACTAGAAAAAATTATTGGCTTCAAAATCAGATACATGGAGGTTTGACTCTTAGCCCTGCTACTACCCCTAAGTGTTGTTCTGAGTATAAGCAAAATAGAGTATGAAATTGTCTAGTAAAGAGCATGGCATTGTGTGGATATTTTATTTTGTTTACTTTTAGTTCTTCCCCATGAAATGTGATTTACTTGAGGACAGAAATTTTCATCTTTTGGTTAAATGCTGTAACAGAATGTCATGAATATTCTTCCACATAACAATACTCAATATTTGTTGAATAGAATAATCTGTTACTTCATTGCTAAAGTGGAAGGAAGAAATAACTTGCTACATATATTCCAGTAAAAGTTATGAAGGGGGAGGGGGAAGGGAGGTGGTGTAATGGAGGAGGGCACTTGGGCGGAAGAGCACTGAGTGTTATATGGAAACCAATTTGACAATAAACTATTAAAATAAATAAATAAATAAATAAACAAACATTAAAAAATTAAAAAATTATCTCATAATTATCTTTGTCTTAATATGGGGAATTTATTTACAAAACTTTAGAATGTGCATGTGCATGTACATATTTTGTGACATAATCTTTTAAATTCTATTTCAGATGATTACCTAAATATGAATTATTGTATGTAGAACTATTGCATCAAAATGAATCAGTATATTAAGGCTCTTATTAATACATGTTATAAAATATATTTCCAAAGTATTCTATCAATTTGTGTTCTAAAAATAGGGCATAACAATATCTGTTTAAACACATTCTCATCAGAAATGAGTATTCTCATTTTAAAAAATTTTGCTCATGTTAAAGACAGTTTGACAATTTCATTGTCTCTCATTATCTTTGATTATATAAAATAACTGTACAGTCTTACAAAGAAGTTTTCTGAGCTAAGTCATGAGTTTTTACCACTGGTGATTAAAAAAGTCCTGACTGTCCAATAAGTGCCCAGTGAGTGAATAGGTGAGTGAATGATGTACTGTACCCTCAGCAGCATGGAATCTGATGGAAGCAACTTTAAAATACTTGATTTTTCAGACAATCATCTCCAATTAACTAGGGTTGTTGCTTTCTACGTATTATGAGTTGTATGTATTGTACTCATAATAATTCATGAATATGTTTCATAAAGATGGACTATGGTAAGTAGTACTACAGTAGGAATTAAACAGCATGGTATGGCACAAGCAAAGGCTAAGAGGATGGAATTACGGGCTTTGATCAGGGTCTTGAAATAGGATCACAACGGTAAAACCAGTAGAGAAAGGGGCTTCCTTAAAAGATAAAATAGGAATGTCAGGTTAGGATCATTTTATGAAAGATTCAACTATTAGACTAAAGGTGCAGGGGTTTTTTTTAAGGCAATGAATAGCCATCAAAGTTATTTTCATCACCATGTGGGCTTTATAATTTATGGTATTCCAAAGCTAACTCTGGCAACAGTGTATAGAAAGATGTGGTGGTAATAATTGAGAGCGCTTGACTGTGGAGACGAATCAGAGGAGATGGGCTTAACCTTCTAAGTAAAGTTAAGGAAGTCTTTTCTATCTTAAAACAAAATCCTCCTTCATTCATGTGACAATATTAAAAAGAGGCCACTGGAGATGACTAGCTGTCATTAATCTGGAAGGTTATTTATAAGCAATACACAAATGTTTAATTCTTATAGCACTTTGCTCTAAAGTTAAAGGGTGTTCTAGATTTGTATCTGCATCAGAATATAAAAAATGCATTCCTTAGGCTTCCTATCTAGCAAATTATGAGAACTTTCTCATTTGATAACAACAATTAAAAAAGCCTTCAAAACCTTATAAATATCTACTTTATAAGCTTTATATAAAAGATCATGTGGAATACTTTATTAGATTGTACCATTCATGTCTTAAAAATGACTTTTAATAAAGTACCCTAGAATATCATATTCCAAATCCTTATCATTTTGTCCTGCCCTTTAATATCTTGTCAAAGTAAGTTTTGTATATTTAACTGTCCGTGTCGTTAAAAGTACATAATTAAGGAGGAGTAAATTTCAACAACTTGTCAGTTGGGGCGAAAAATAATTTTTAAGCAAGTGTACTGTACATGACTGTATAAACATAAAAGTAGGGTACATGCTGCAGCACAAACACATATTTTGTTAGCTTGTAGGGTGGCCACACAGGTCGGCTTGCCTTAAATGACTGGAAAATAAAGCCTTCTTGTTTTGAAATGATCTACACTGGCTTGAGGCCATATACTCATTTGTATTAAAAAACAGAATAGGCTTTGCAGTTCATCAGCTAACTTGATTTCAGGTCTTCTCTGCTTCTTGATTGTAATCTCTTGGGAGGGTGTCTTTCTTTTTGCTCACATTTAAGTACTGTGCTCTCAAAGAGATGTAAATAAAAACATTTCTGTACTGCCTTTCAAATAAGGACTCCCATGAGTCTCATGTGAAGCACTCATAGGCATCTTTTATAGTACAGGAAATGCAAGCAAATACAGAGGTTAAGGAAATTGCCCAAGGACATTCAGCAAGTTGGAGTCAAAGCCAGAAATAGTAAACAGGCCTTCTCACTCCAAGTTCTTGGCACAACTGCCAGATTGGACACTGTTTGATGGTGAAAGAGTGAGCCATCTTGGCACCATTTATTTCAGTTCATTTTGGTGCTTAAGAAAGCAAGTGTATAACAACAGGCTTTCAAAGGAAAGTACAGCCCAGAGCAGAAGTTCTTATTAAACTTGACTTTAATTCTTGCCATTCTTTAATCTCTTCATCAGTTATAGGAACAAAAGGTGAAGAGTTAAACCAGGAATATTTTGGAATGGTGCAGGTAGGATGGCAGTAGGAGCACTGCATCTGCAGTATTATTTGCTTTATTCAACTCGGTTCAACACATATTCCTGGAGGATTTAACCTGTACCAGGGACTGTAAATCTGAAAACATGATTTAGACATTGCCCGTATCTTTGAGGAGCTGACAGTCTATCAGGAGAGACATATAAACATACACATAGCTCTCAGGTTTGTGAAGTGTGACCATCTGGGAGTATATGGAGCATCAGAGAAGCTGAGAGAATGGGTGCAGAATTTTAAAATAAGCTATGGGATCAGGAAATGCTCTCCTATGGAAAGGATACTTGGATTGAGCTTTGACGGATTATAGTTTTAACAAAGAAAAAGTCAGAAGGGAAAACAAGCAAAAGGGTAATATTCATGAATACAAGTAGATGTGAATTACAAATTTCATGCAAGGAATTATAGTTCAGCAATGTGTGACTGTAGAAGAGAGTGGTGGAGAGCTGAAACTAGACAGGTAGGAAGAGAATACAAAAGACTTTGTATGATACATTATAGATCATGTTAAATCTTCTTAGGAATGGAAGCCAGAGGAGGCTTTCAGAGTCATAGGGCACGATTTGCTTGTTAGATAGATTATCCTGGTTTAAAAAAGGCAAACTAAGTGGATAATGCAACAGTCCAGAAAGAGCTGCTGAGGAAATGACTAGGAGAATAGTAATTTGGACAGTGAGGAGAAAGTGGGTTAAGAAGAGATACAAATAAGTCTAGACACAGACCTTATATTCTTCGCAAGAATTAGCTCATTATAGACTTAAATGTAAAATGAAAAATTATAAAAATCTTAGGTAACATAGGAGAAAATATAGGTGACCTTGTATATGGCGATGATTTTTTAGATAAACACCAAAAGTACAAACCTTGAGGGAAATTTGCTAAGCTGGACTTCATTCAATTAAAGATTGCTCTGTAAGAGACACTGTCAAGAAAATGAGAAGATAAGCCCTGGATTGAGGGAAAAGATTTGTAAAAGATACATCTGATAAAGGACTGTTCTCTAAAATATACAGTGACTCTTAAAAATCTCACAATAAATAAACAAACAACCTGATATAAGAAAAGTGCCCAAAGAACTAAACACCTCTCCAAAGAAGATACAACCGGTGGAAGTAAGCATATCAAAAGATGTTCAGCATCATATGTCATCAGGGAGTTGGAAACTAAAACAACAATGAGATACTACGATATACCAAAATTCAGAACATTTACAGCATCAAATATTAGTGAGAATGTGGAGCAACAGGAAGTCTTCATTCATTGTTCTGGGAATACAAAATGGTACAGCCACTTTGGAAGACAGTTTGGTGGTTTCTTAAAAACTAACATATTCTCACAGAACAATTTAACAACTGTGCCTCCTGGAGTTGAGAACTTTTGTACACACAAAAATCTGCCCATAGATGTTTATAACGCCTTTATTCATGATTGCCAAAACTTGGAAGTGATCAGTACGTCCTTCAGTAGGTGAATGGGTAAATAAACAGTGATACATCCAAACAGTGGAATATCATTCAGATCTAAAAAGAAATGAACTATCATGGCCATGAAAAGTCATGAGAACCTTCACTGCACATTACTAAGTGAAAAAAGCCAATCTGAAAAGGCTACGTACTGTTTGATTTCAACTGTATGATATTCTGTAAAAGGCAAAACTATGAAGGCAGTAAAAAGATCAGTGATTTCCAGTGTTTGGTGGGGAGGGAGGTATGAATAGGCATAGCTCGGAAGATTTTTAGGGCTATAAACTACTGTATGATACCATAATAATGGATACCGGCCGTAATGCATCTGTCAAAGCCCATAGAATGTATCAGACCAAAAGTGTACCTTAAAGTAAACTACAGACTGATTTATAAGGATTTGTCCAGAGAGTTTCATGGAATGTAATAAATGTTCCACTGTGGTGGAGGTGTGGATAGTGGGGAAGATTGTGTGTGTGGCACAGATGGGGTAATGGGAATTACTTGTGCTTCCCACTTAATTTTTCTGTGAACCTAAAACTGTTCTAAAAATAAAGTTTATTAATTAAAAAAAGATATAAGCATGTGGTGATTGATTCACTAAAGGATGTGAGGAAAGGGAGGAGTCTAAGTTTTCTGACTGCAGTACTCCTAACTTTGTCAAGAATATAGAAATAAAAGTTGTGGGGAGGATGACAATTTAAATTGGGATTTTTGTGGGCACATCATTGACTGTATATAACTCTGAACCTCAGAAAATATGTCAGACCTGGATATAGTTCAAACTTCTAAGTATATAAGTGGTATTTACAATCTTGAGAGTAGAAGAAATAAACCAAAAAATGTGACTGGGGAAAAAGAATACTGAACCAGAATCTTAAGATAACACTGAGATTAAGGTTCTGGCAGAAAAATAAAGAAATAAGAGAGACAAAAAACTGCTAATATAAGTAGGTATATAAATTGAATAGTCACTGAAGTAAAATAATAATGTTTGTCTAGTGATTTATTTTATCCAAGGATTTTTCTTGTTAGACAATTTACTTGCATCTCAAATTGAACATAGATGTAAAATGCCGGTTCTTACAGTTTTTACAGGACATTTTTAGAAATTAAGGAATTTATAATTCCTCCATAATCTCCTTAACGGATTCTTTTTATTTAGTGTAACCTTATATAATAGTATCATCTTTTTTTGTGTGTTGTTTTCTCCACCATTCCTAAATTGTTTGCATTATTCTAATTGTTTCTATTTTTCTGCTAATTGTTCATCCAGATTATTCTCAGTAAAGAGATTTGCATTTCCAACTCTTTATTGAACATCTTCATCTGGATATTGCATGAACTTTTCCTTTTAGGTTTTCATACCTACCAATGGCAGTATTGTTAATTCAGTCATTAAACTCAGAAACTAAGAAATCACTGTGGGCTTTCCTTTCGTCCTCAGTCCCCACATCTAGAAAATCACCAAAGCCTATCACTTTTCCTTCCCAACCTTCCAGTCTTCCCGCTGTTTCCATTCTATAAGTGCTTCTAGGTTAAGACATCATTTTTTCTTCTGTAAACTATTACAACTATTTCATGATTTTGCCTTTATTCTTACCCCTTATTTAGTCCATTGGCAACACTGCAGACAGATCAGAGCATGTCATTAACCCTTGTTTAAAACTTCCCATTTTCCCACCTCTGCCTTCAGGAAAAGTTCTAATGCTTTTTCCACGGCATACATGGCCCTTCAAGGTCTGGTCACTCTTACTCCTAAATGCATAAACTTATCTCTTATTATATCCGATATTCCCACCACACAAGGGACACTTGCAGATCTTTGAACAAATATGTTTATTCTCTTTTTCTCTCTCTCTCCTGGACTTTATATTCTTTTTCTTGTTTTCCCTTAGTTTTCTCTTGTTTTGATTCTTCTTAGTTTTTTCTTCTAGGACAAGTACACACACACACACACACACACACACACACACATACACGCACACACACACAGTGAATGGATACATGGTACTCTTCCTAGATTTTCTCTTTGGCAGAACTCACCATTTAATACTCTTATGCACATGATTCTCCATCTCAAAGTCTGTTTCCAGGCAGCTCAATCTACGACATACAATTTGTCTTTGCATATCAAGTTAGGAAGCTTCCCACGATTAACCACACTTTGAGATACTTAGAAAACTTATAATTAACCTTAGCTAGTATTTACCATCTATAACATAACTGTTTTGCTTACCAGGTGGTAAACAACTTAAAGACAGACTTTATCTTTAATTGTTGTATTATTAATGACTAGCACTGAGGCACTTAATAATTTTTTTCTTAATGAACGATTAGTATGCCCAAGCCTATTTAAATGTTTGGCGACTTAAAGGTGCCTAAAATGTAGGTCTTCTGAGAACAAGTCCCAGTGTATTTATGTACAGCAAACCACATAGCACTGATTATTCAGTAAATATGGGAGGAAAAGGACTGACAAGTTTCTGTTTTTATTTTTTGCTATTCTTCTGTACTGTTATTGGATGTGGCTGAATTCTTGGACAGAGATCTAAATTCTTGCAAACAGAATACAAATATATTTACAAAATTAAACATGGGAAAGATTACACCAAAGATCCTCTCTCTTTCCCTCAGAAAACTCATAATATTATGGTATTAGTTAATTACAGAAGCAAATCATACGTGGCATGAAGACTATATGATAATCCTGGAATGTTACAGTTGTAGTCCTGTAAACGACAAAGTTGAATAGATTTACTTTCAAGAAGTAAGTATTTTCAAGCATACAGGTCATTGTTCAAAATTGGAACTGAGCATGACTTTAGGATTTCCTTTTACTTTTATATCTACGTATATATTAAACAGATACTTTCATGTAAACAGACACTTTTATGTCAAGTTGTTTATGTAAGACTAAATTAGAGCATTATGTAAGATTAAATGACAATGAAAAGTTTAAATTCAAAGGCCTAGTCTGTAGACCTCAAAATTATCACTACATTAAAAAAAAGCAATAGGTTTGCTGCATGAAAACTTAAAATGATAAGACGCAGGAAAGTGCATGTCAGAATAAAAATATCTAAGGAGTAGAAATGAGGAATGCTGGAAGGAATGTGCTGAAAATAATGTAGTAATTCAATCCAAGGAAAGGCCTACTAAAGTGATTGCTGGTAAAAATAGCACCATTATTTTTAGTTATTGTTCTATTTAAAATTCTTTCTATCCAAAATTTATGTCTTTGACAATTTCTATACATATGTGATATTACCTCACCATTTCAACACTGAAATGATTTTTATAATATGTATACATGTACAAAAAAATGTTTTCTTTCACTTTTGACTGTAGCTGCTGGTTTTATAGCCAGTCACTATTTATAGTTCTATTTATTTTCACAATCTCTTATTTTAACATGCTGTATTTCTCAGAATCTGAGGCTTATTACCAGAGCTTTGTGTCTGAAAAGATGCTTTAGCATGAGAATCATATGGATATTTCAGGACATTGACATACAGACTTGCACATTCCAATCTCCTTCATTGTTCTTTACCCATCAACACACCCATTTTACATGATTTTCAAGTAGTCCCTGAGGCAGACTGAGAAACATATGATGATAACACTGACTTTTTACTTAACGAATCACGTAATTCAGCTTTTAACCAAAAAGCTTGATATACCATCTTTGCTAGTTCAGTTACAGCCATTTGGGGAACAATTCCAGAATGATAGAATCACATTTAATGTGAAGCTTGATTATATTTTGGCAACTGTCTTATTGTCCATGAAGGCCATGTTGATATTTTTATTTCCACCTGGACAGTATTTTCTAGCTTTCCTTTTAACTATCAGTTTTGTTGTAATGTTACTGGTTCAAGTATATAGTGCTATACTGTAATTGATTTTTAAAGAGTGATTCTTTTTTGTGTTTGCCTCTTTAGTTTGGCTTAATTTGCATGATACCAGTACTTGCTTAAAATATACTTGTAATAATATGTGAAGTAGTTCAATTTAGGCAGTTAAAAAATAGTTGACGTAGTTGAGATACAGGAACATTTCAAAATCTGAGGATGAATTAGAATGAACATTTAACTGTCCTCTGATCTTCTGGTGATGTGGCAAGGCAGTAATTCTCAAAGTGTAGTTCTCTGACCACGAGCATCAGCATTATTTGGGAAGTTGTTTGTGTCGCAAATTCTCAAGATCCAATCCTGACTTACCAAATTAGAAACTGTGGGATTTGGACCCAGCTACCTGTGATTTAACTAATAAGCCTTTGCAGTGATTCAGAGGCATGCTAAAACTTGAGAAATGCAATCATAAATTACCCATCAGTATAAATCTATGGAGGCTTTGAAAGATATACATCAGAATGGGCAGTAATTTATTTACACTTACCATGTCATATTGTCATGCTCACACTGAAAGTTACTCAAATATCTTTATGAATTGATGTTTTTCAACTTAATAGTTGAGCCATCCTGATTAATTTTAGCTGTTTTTCATGAATACCACAGTTTTTTTAATTTGTCTTGTTGTTTTGTTTGTTTTTAAAATTTTTTTAATGTTCTTTATTTATTTTTGAAAGACAGAGAGAGGCAGTGGGAAGAGGGGAGGGTCAGAGAGAGAAGGAGACACAGAATGTGAAGCAGGCTCCAGGCTCTGAGCTAGCTGTCAGCACAGAGTCCGACGCGGGGCTAGAACCCACGAACTGTGAGATCATGATCTGAGCTGAAGCCAGATGCTTAATAGACTGAGCCACCCAGGTGCCCCTTGTTTGTTTTTTAATGAAAGACTTTTTAATGTTTATTTTTGAGACAGAGAGCATGTGAAAGGCGGGGGAGGGGCAGCTAGAGGGGAACAAAGGATCTAAATAGGGCTCCACACAGGCAGGCAGCAATGGGCCTGCTGTGGGGCTCAGACTCAGGAACCCTGGAGACCACCTTCTGCACAGAAGTCAGATATTCAAATGACTGAGCCCCCCAGGTGCCCTTCTTTGTCTTGTTTTAAATTGATCTTTTTTTCATTATATAATATACCTCTTAGCATCTAATAATTTTCTTTCTATTTTACCTGGTATCAAGACAGACAACTCTTCTATTATTTCCTTCCTTCCTTCCTTCCTTCCTTCCTTCCTTCCTTCCTTCCTTCCTTCCTTCCTTCCTCCCTTTCTTCCTTCCTTCTTTCCTGTAGCTTCATACCCAGTGTGGAACCAATGCAGGGTTAAACTTATGACCCGGAGATCAAGGCCTGAGCTGAAATCTAGAGTCAGACACTTAACTGACTGAGCCACCCAGATGTTCCATCTCTTATTTTCTTTTCGATTAATGTTTGCTTGGTACAATTTTTCCAGCCTTTTATTTTCAGTCTACCTATTTCATTGTATGTGAAGTGAATTTCTTGTAGACAGCATATTCTTAGATTATGTTTATTGTTTTTATAATCCACTCTGCCAATTTCTGTTTTTAAATGGGTATAGATGATTTAGATTTAAGAAAAATGTCAATATGTAAAGGTTTAAGTTTGCCATTTTGTTTTCTGTTTCCTTTATTATTCCTCTATTTTTCTCTTTTAAAAAATGTATATGGATTATTTGAATACTTTTTAGGATTTCATTCTGATTTACTTATAATATTTTTGTGTATATCTCCTTATATATTCCTTATTGGTTGTTCAAAGCATTACAATAAACAGTCTACTGTTATTGATAGTTTTGCCACTTTAAGTATAGAAAACTTACTTCCATTACATCTCTACCTCTCTCAATTTTAAACCCGGGTGGCTCAGTTGATTGAGCGTCCAACTTGGACTCAGATCATGATCTCTCAGTGCATGGGTTTGAGCCCCAGGTTGGGTTCTGTGCTGACACTCGGAACTTGGAGCCTTCTGATTCTATGTTTACCTCTCTCTCTGCCCCTCCTCTGCTCATGCTCTCTCTCTCTCTCAAAAATAAACATTGAAAGAAATTAAATAGAATTGAAATATTTCTTCTACATGCATGGAATACCACATCACATTGTATGATTGTTTTGCTTCAACAATCAAGCATTGTTAGTAACTCCTAAGAAACCTATTACATTTAGTGCTGTGTTTAACATTGCTTTCTGAAATTCCAAGCCCTCTGTTATTGATTCCTTTCTCTTTGGAGGATTTCTTTAAAGGCAGGTTTGCTAGCAACAAATTCCTTCAGGTTTTTTGGTTTCACTTTTTGGTTTTTTTTTTATAGCTTTTCTTTGGAAATAAATTCATGAGGAAATTATAATTATGGCTTAATATTAATTCAACAGCATTCAGAAACATTGTATTGATCTGAGACAAAGGGTTTCAAAACTCGATTTAAAAAGCATCTGGAGGCAGACTGCCTGATTTCTAAATCCTAGACTCACCGTTTACTAGCTGTGTGACCACGGGTGAGTGACTTAATCTCTCTGTTTCTCAGTTGCTTATCTTTAAAGGATGATTATGGTACCTGCCTTTACAGGAATTAATAATACATATAAATTACATAGAACAGTGGCTGGTATGTCTGAGAAGTAAAAGTCAGCCATTGTTATTAATGATTATGGAACTAGATGCATGCCGCCATATCGTTTTTAAATTTTTTTTAATGTTTATTTTTGAGACAGAGAGAGACAGAGTTTAAGCAAGGGAGGGGCATAGAGAGAGAGGGAAACACAGAATCTGAAACAGGCTCCAGGCTCTGAGCTGTCAGCATAGAATCTGATGTGGGGCTCGAACCCATGAACTGCGAGATCATGACCTGAGCTGAAGTCAGATGCTTAACTGACTGAGCCACCCGGGAGCCCCACATGCCACCACATCTGAAGTATTCAGTTCCTCTGTTCAGATTATAGGTTGACATATAATTTTGCTTTATATGTAGAACAAGCAGATTATGGATAATGTATTAATCTACTAATCATGTGGAAACATAGTTCAAGGTAGTACAGCATTACTGAGAGTTTGCTGCAATTCTTAGTGCACTCCTCAAGAGAACTTTGATAAATTTCTTAACAGCTAAAGCCTAGTCATCTTCATTTATAAGTAAACATGATGTGTTCATTTCCTTGAGGCTATATGAGGATTAAATTAAATAATGCATATAATCTACTTAGCCTGGAGCCTGACACATGGTGGCCATTCAGCAAGTAGGAAGCCTTGCCCCTATTACAATGGCTCAAGTTAAGACTCTTAGACAATGCTAAGTATTTGAGTTCAACTCCCCAAGTCCAGTCAATTCTGGGAAACCAGACAGATCAAAGTTCTTGATATACTTTTAAAATAAAACCCGATCACAGACTAAGGAAGCTCACTGGGTAAAATGCTACCATGCCAGATATCAGCTCCATACTTCCAGACCCAGACATTTCCCTATCCTGTTAAACAGGAATGATTGGAAGCTAAGCTTTTTGCCAGCAGGATCACTGTTAGATTCTATCAAAAGGAGACACTCCTCTGAACTGAGGGAGGAGCCATTATTCTCTGGAAGCACCTATAGGCAGACGGATCAGAGCTGCCAGACAGCACATTACAGGGAGATGGTGCCAGCAGCTTCCAAGGTCTGAGATCAGTCACTTTAGTATCACAGCCAGCCACAGTGTTTGATGGGGGCTTCTGTGTGATTTCCTCACTTCTGAACTTTTGTTAAAACATTTTTTTAATGTCTACTTATTTTTGAGAAACAGAGACAGAGCACGAGTAGGGGAGGGGCAAAGAGAGAGGCAGACACAGAATCAGAAGCAGGCTCCAGGCTCTGAGCTGTCAGCACAGAGCCTGATGCAGGGCTCGAACTCACAAACTGTGAAATCATGATCTGAGCTGAAGTCAGATGCTTAAACTGACTGAGCCACCCAGGCGCCCCCACTTCCAAATTTTCCAAGAGCAAGTTTCCTGATATTATTTCCCTAGATTCCTACAGATTTCTGTTTTACTTTACTTCTGAAACATCTAGAGTGGCTTCTGTCCTGACTAAACCTGTTGAATACAATGACCTGAGTGCCTTCTTGGTAGAGAGTCCCATGATTTTCTGATTATGCAAGTTTCACCTACTGATCCCCCAGACTACAGCAATAATTTGAATGAAATAACATTTCTTTTTTTTTAAATTTATTTATTTTAAAATTTACATCCAAGTTAGTTAGCATACAGCACAACAGTAATTTCAGGAGTAGATTCCTTAATGCCCCTTACCCATTTAGCCCATCCCCCCTCCATAATCCCTCCAGCAATCCTCTGTTTGTTCTCCATATTTAAGAGTCTTTTATGTTTTGTTGCCTTCTCTGTTTTTATATTATTTTTGCTTACCTTCCCTTATGTTTATCCATTTTGTATCATTTTTTAAAATGTTTTTTATTTATTTTTGAGAGACAGAGAGAGACAGTGCAAGCAGGGGAGAGTCAGAGAGAGAGGGAGACACAGAATCTGAAGCAGGCTTCAGGCTCTGAGCTAGCCGTCAGCACAGAGTTCGATGCGGGGCTTGAACCCATGAACTGTGAGATCATGACCTGAGCCAAAGCCAGACGCTTAACCAACTGAGCCACCCAGGCACCCCCATTTTGTATCTTAAAGTCCTCATATGAGTGAAGTCATATGATATTTGTCTTTCTCTGATTGACTAATTATGACTAGAATAATACCCTCTAATTCCATCCATGTAGTTGCAAATGGCAAGGTTTCATTCTTTGTGATTGCTAAGTAATCCTCCATTATATGTATACCACATCTTCTTTATCCATTCATCCATCAATGGACATTTGGGTTCTTTCCATAGTTTGGCTATTGTTGATAGTGCTGCTATAAACATTTGGGTGCTTGTGTTCCTTCAAAACAGCCTACCTATATCCTTTGGATAAATACTAGTAATGAAATTGCTGGGTGGTAGGGTATTTCTATTTTTAATTGTTTGAGGAAACTCCATACTGTTTTCCAGAGTGGTTGCACTGGTTTGCATTTCCACCAGCAGTGCCAAAGAGATCCTCTTTCTCTGCATCCTCCTCAAAATCGGTTGTTGCCTGAGTTGTTAATGTTAGCCGTTCTGACAGATGTGAAGTAGTATCTCATTCTGGTTTTGATTTTTGTATTTCCCTGATGATGAGAGAGGTCTTTGCGGAGGTTTCTATTCATGTCTTTTGTCCATTTCTTCACTGAATTATTTGTTTTTTGGGTGTTGAGTTTGATAAGTTCTCTATAGATTTTGGATTTATCTGATAAATCTGATCAGATTTATCAGATATGTCGTTTGCAAATATCTTCTCCCATTTCATCAGTTGCCTTTCAGTTTTGCTGATTGTTTCCTTCACTGTGCAGAAGCTTTTTATTTTGATGAGGTCCCAATAGTTTGTTTTTGCTTTGGTTTCCCTAGCCTCTGGGGATATGCTGAAATAATATTTCTATTAAAAACATGAAAATAGTACTGTGGGGACAGAGCATAATACTTCAAAGCTGGGAGCATCAGAGCTATAACCAAACATGCATGCATGCCTGTGTCTGAACCCATTCTAACCTCCTTCTCATTGTAACAAGAGCAAGGCTGCTCTTCTTCCTAAGGCCAATACTGCCTTTGCATTTGGTTTCATATCTCCTGTTGTATTGTCAATAAACTTTCATTTTTAATTATTCATAGTCTTGTATGCATCAAATGTTATTTCTCAATGGGGTCTTCCCTCTACCTTTTATTTAAAAAAAAGTATAATTTACATGCAATAAAATTTACCCACTTTAAGTTCAATGTGTTTTGACATGGAGTCAATCATGGGAACCACTACCACAATCAAGAAGTAGAATATTTCTATCTTTCAAAGAATTGTCCTGTGTTTCTTTGCAGGTGATTCCCTCTCCTATATCTGTTTCCAGAAACCACTGATCCTTTTTCTGTCATTATAGTTTACATTATGTAGCATCTCTTATCATTGGAATCAAATGGTATGTAAATTTATGTGTCTCACTTCTTTTACTTAGCATAATACTCTCAAGATTATTCATGTTGCTTCATGTATTAGTATTTCCTCTCTTTTAATTATTGAGTAGTATTTCATTGTATGAATTTGTTTATCCATTCACTAGTCTGTATTTGGTTGGTTTCATGTTTTGAGTATTAATGGAAAAAGTTGCTACGAATATTTGCATACATGTCTTTGTGTGAATAAATAAATGTCTTAATATATCATGGTTGAATACCTAAAAATGTAATGGCTGGTTTGCATATTAGTTGTATGTTTAACATTTTAAGAGAATGCCAAAACTATGATGTTGGCAACTATCTACATTTTTATTTAGGGTGGAAGTGACATTCTCATATGGCTGTTTATGTCCTAAGTCCCCTTCACTTTTAAACAAATGTCACCTTAAAAAAGAAAAGAAAAGTAGAAGAAGAAAAGCACTCTCTAAGTCTCATATCTTCCAGGCAATGATCTATCTCATCCACACACAGCCATAGTTTAAAAAAAATTTTTGTAGAGGTTAAATGAAAATAAATGTTTGTAAAAATCTAGCAAACAATTAAGGATAGCTTTCATAGTAGTGCTAAGTACTGGATTAGTCTTAAATTTTTTTTTAATTTTTTTTTACTTATTTTTGAGAGACAGAGCAAGCAAGGGAAGGTCAGAGAGAGAAAGGGAGACACAGAATCTCAGCTGGCCCCAGGCTCTGAGCTAGCTGTTAGCACAGAGCCCAACACGGGGCTCAAACCCACAAACTGTGAGATCATGACCTGAGCTGAAGCCAGATGCTTAACCAACTGAGCCACCCAGGAGCCCCTGGATTAGGCTTAAATAACTAGCTTACTTATAAAGTCCTGCAATTTCAGAACATGGAATCATCACTCTTACATACAGGTTTTTTTTTTACTCCTGGTACAGTTCATTAGATTGAAATGTAGGAGTGCAGAAAAAATTAAGATCAAACAAAAGTATATGATTACACTTATTTTTACAATAAGGCATCATCAGGCTTTGTTGGGTAAATGTTAATATTAAGAAAATATATGTGCTCCAGTATTCACATTGATAAAAAATTATAGTTTTTAAGAAAAAGTTTGTTCATGTATCTTAGAACATAAGGAATATATCTTAAGGAGAAGCTGGAAAAGTTTGCACAACTAAATGTTTGCTGAAATAAAATGTTTTTCTTGGAATTAAAAGTTAGCCAGACTATTTATCACTAGAAACAATGTTCAGTATGAAATAATAAATGCAAATTTCATATCTAAAATCCATTCAGGATTTGAAGGTTGGTTTGGGGCATATTCACATGTTTAATTAGGAAAGGAAGTTTTCAAACATCAGCTTTTTGTTTTGTAATAACCATTGCTATTTCATTTGGCAGCATAGGACATTTTTTCCTTTTTACCTAGCAGCTAAATCTGGTTTCCAAACTCTATTCCAGAGAATTATTTTAGGCATAAATTCCTGTAACTTTTAAATTTTTTTAATGAAAAAGTCTCAATTCAAAATTTTAGAAAGCTAGCAAAAAACTTTTAGATTTAATTTTTTTGTATAAATCTCAATAGATATCTCTAAGTTCTTGAATTATCAACCAAAATCCTGTAGCTCTCAGTTAAGAGGTGATGGCCTTTATTTATAAAAATGATTATGTCTTTCAAACTTAAATTATAGTTTGCTAATTTACTTAAGGATAGAAATGATTCAACATACATTTTTTATCTGCAGAATGTAAGAAGCGGTTGAGTTCATTTTGTTTCCGTAGTGTCAAGTTAAAAGATGTAGTTCAAACTAAATACACTTATTAAATGAATTTTTTAAAAGTCCATTATGGATGACTTTTCATAAACTCTTCCTTCCACTTAGTCATTTTAAATAATTAGAGGTTAAACATTATACCCCAAATAAAGCCTAACACATTGAAAGTTTCTTCCATAACTTAGAGCTTTCATGATATTTATGAAATATATATTTAAAAGAATTGTGTTTTTCTTGTTGCTTTCTTTAAAACATTAAATTCAGATTTCTTTTAACTACTTTTAACCAAATTTTAAATTCTTAAATGATTATAACTGTTAATGAGAGTTGGTATTAGAACAGAATGTTATTGCTAATATTTATTAGGTTTTTCTTTATTATTCATTCATGTTAGGAAAATTCTTTCTTAATATTTCTTAGGTAGGATTGCTATTTTTACTTTCTTTTTCCAAATTCCAATTCTTAATATGTTAGCTTCTTTGTTTTGTTTCCTTTTTTTTTGGTACAGATTTTGACAATAATTTAATGGTATCCATAAGATGGCAATGTCAGACAATGCTGTAGAAAAAAGGAAGGAAAGGAAGGAATGAAGAAGGAAAGAGGGAGGAAGAAAGAGAGGAAAGGAGTAAGTTATATAAAAATACTCTCAATTTAATGTAAAACTCATTATGTTTCTGATAGTTTAGAGCTTAAAAATACTTTTTCTTGAATTTATTTTGACTGTCATTGAAGTCTTAGTTCACTTGATATTCACAACATCATTACATTATTGAGGTATTTTTAAAATATTTAAATTATGTATTCATACAGTAAAATACATGTTGTGGCAGATTTTCTTCTATTTAATGGCTGAATAACATTCCATTGTACATATATACCACAGTTTTTAAATCTATTCATCTGTTGATGGACATGGGAGATATTAATCAAGTAAATTAAGCCAGCCACAGAAGAACAAATATTGCATGTTCCTCTTATGTAAGACATCTAAAATAGTCAACACTATAGAAGTAGGCAATAGGATGGCAGTTACCAAGTGGTGGTAATAAGAAGATATGGGGAATTTGTTCAATGGCTGTAAAGTAACTGTAATACAAGATAAGTAAGTTCCAGAGATCTGCTGTATATAACACAATACCTATAGTTAACAATAAGGTATTATGTACTTTAAAAATTATTAAGAGAGTAGATCTCATGTTAAGTGCCCTTACCACAAGACAGACAAATAACAAAGAGGTGCAAAGAAACTCACTAATTGTGTACATTAATTATAGGCAGTTTTTTGTATAAAGTTGTATCTCAGTAAAACTGGGAAAAATAAATTACTTATTCTTAGACTCTGAAAAACCCATTGCATGCTTACCATGATATAAGCATTAGGCAGAGGCTTTCAGATTTGTTACCTCAGTTTCTCAGAAATATACTAATGTAGCTCTATGATTAGGATTTTTATAAGCAAAGCAAGTCAATGGCAATTGCCTGTTTAACCAGCATTTATTAATTCCTTTCTATAAGCTGGCATTACAGGAATGGATCTGAGGCCCTGAAATATTAGGCATTAAGGAAAAAAATGCAGTTACCAGAGTGAAGGGGATTACATCTGTTGTGAGAAATAGCAAGAGTATAGGGCCAGCAATATGGCAACAATAACGTTGACTCGTCAAGTGCCAGCAGCTAGTTTGGAGGGAGACTTAGGGACAAAAGTAGAAGTACATTATCTGATCTGAGTAAGCATTCTTGGGGAACATGTCTATTTCATAGTCTAAGAAGTTGGTAGAAGTGTTTTTACAGAAAGGCAGGAAAAGAATAAATGATAATGATAAAACTTTTGTTGAATTAGTAAGAAATATTCATTTTTTTACTGTTCCTTTTGCTTATTTAACAAGCATTTCAATCATTCAAGTTTCAGTAGACCATGATAATTTTCAGTCATTTTCATGACATTGCATTACCTTTTTTTTAAAGCAAAAGTTAGCTATTGGATAATAATCTGAGAAGAAAAATATGGACACTAACCTTACTTCTGCCACCCACATAAATGGAAAACATTAGGATATTTTCTCTGTTTTCTTTTTTCCTTCAGAGTTTCTAATGTGGTTACTTCATCTTTGACCTAAATCTTAAGTGACTTTTTAAAATGAAGTTACATTTTGAGTACTGATTTTGGGAAAAGGAAAAGCCCTGTTGTTTCAGTAGTTATTGACTTCCAGATAATTCTTTTATATATACAATTCTGAAATAGAGTGTCCTAGATACATAAAACAGAAACATTAACAATTAATTTATTTAAAAATATTCCTCCAATATTTACAGAGTAGTTTTTATATGCTAAGGTGGGAAAACTTAGACTTTATGGAGCCTAAAGCTTATGCTATTTGGGTTGCTCCTATATATAAGATAAAGGACACAAAAATATGACTGCAAAGTAAAATACAAAATGAATATTTTGTATAGAATAAAATTATTTTAAAATAAGTCCAAAAGTTAACAAATGCCTCAAGCACTACAAAATCCATAAAATAATATTTTTCTTAATTGCTTAACACACTTCTATAATATTTTCCTTATACTTTTGACTTTATACTTTGATGGCCTCTTTATATAATAATTATTTTATAATATTCTAAGTAGAGAAAACAGAATATAATTCTATTTTTCCTCTAGCCAGTGGGTTAATTTTTAAAATATTATTACTGATAACTTAGAAAAGTTTATTTGGACCTCATAATAATTTCATAGAAAATTTTATAATTGTCAACTGTGGGAAACCTCAGTTAAGTTTCTTTCATATATGTTGCACAAACCCAGACTAAATGCTTTTCCAACTCAAAGTCTCCTTCGGAGAATTTCAAAAATACTCAGATTACTTCCTTGCCACATGAGTCTTGCTGTATGGTGACTTACTTCATCAAAGCCAGCAAGGGGGAGAGTTAGTTGAGAGAATATTTTAGTGAGATGGAATTTATAATTTTACATACTGTAATCAGAGGGTGGTATCCTATCACCTTTCTTATATTCCATTGGTTAGAAGCATGTCATAGTTCCTTCCTTTCCAGCCTTAAGGGAAATAATGATACAGGGACATAAACACTGGGAATGGGGATAATTGATTGGTACCATTTGGACTATTTATAACCATCCTTGAGGATAAGCGGGATTAGACTCTAAAACTGCTCAAGCTTGAGTTAATTATCCTTACCTCTGGGTTCACAGGGGCCCCATATGTTACCAAAGTAGAAAAAACTTTTCTGTGAAGAAAAATGGTAACTCCATTCTGCTAGAATTCCTTAGGTCCAAATTAGGTTTTATCTGGTTTTCTTTTTTCAAAATTAATTTGTTTATATCAATTTTTAAAAATATTTTTAAAGTTATAAAATAACGTATTATTTGAAAAACTTTTGTCCTGACCGCCAACTTATGAGCTTTTATAGTTGGAAACTCATGCGATTCATCTATCCTGAAATGGACATCCTGAGTTGATCAGAATGTTAGTTCTGACTATATATTGTGTTAATCATAGAGAATGGCTGTTTCTAGACCAAGAATTTGTTTGCAAAATGGACAGTCTTGACTATTACATTATCACTTAATATAATAAGAAATTCTTGTTTTTTATTTAAATAGATTTAATAACATTTGAGGATCTATCATATTCTATGATTTTGTGATAAGGGCTTTCTGTATAATATCTTTTTTTTAATGTTTATTTATTTTTGAGACAGAAAGAGACAGAGCATGAGCAGGGGAGGGTCAGAGAGTGGGAGACACAGAATCCAAAGCAGGCTCCAGGCTCTGAGCTGTCAGCACAGAGCCCGACATGGGGCTCAAACCCACGAACGTGAGATCATGACCTGAGCTAAAGTCGGATGATTAACCAACTGAGCCACCCAGGCACCCCTGTATAATATCTTTTTATTTCTTGCAACAATCCTGGTAAAGAAATGGAGTGTTTGCCATTTTATAAAGTACCATGAATCTATTTTGGCCAGCAATGATAACTTAAGGACTGTCAGAAATATTAGGTAGGAAGCAAAGATAGCATGATGTTCCAGAAGGAACGACCAATTATACAATCTATACTTCAAGTGCTCTCATAATATGCAGACGAAAATGTTTTAGTAACAGCTAGCAATAAGTATGTCACTGGTGACTCTAGTGAGAAGATGAAGTCAGAGAGTGATAGAGATAGAATTCAATAAGGAGTGCATTGAGAAGGAAGTCGGTGGTGGAGACCGGATAGTGTGCCTAGTTATTTCAGGATGTTTGGCTGTAAAGGGAAAGAAGAAGACAAAGAATAATAACTGGGGAAAGAGGATTTTGATATTTTATTCTTGTTATTTTTTTATACGTATGTAGTTTCTAGGTTCTAGAAGGTTGATCCATTTAAGTGGTGATTGGAAGAAATAGGTAAGCAGTGAGAGATAAATATACCGAAAAGGAATTATCTCTAGTTTCTGAGAAGAGATTGATGTATAATTAAGAGCATAAGTGAAACAGTTTGTCAGAAACCCAAAATTCTTAAGTTTCCAGGCCAAGATTTGCCCTAGGTTTTTATCAGAAAAGGGACAAATTCACTTAGAGTGATGTACATTTTCACACTTACCCCTCACTTTCCATAGACATGGCCAGAATTTTTTTTTCTGAGTTAGGTCCACCTATTATTTGCCAAGGCTCTTGTAAATGAACCAAAAAGTTAAAAGGAATATGCATAAATATGGGGAAAATTGCATTTTCAGTGAGTTAACAGTTCTGCTTGAGTAGAGTCAGTCCTACTTATAAAGTCCTTATTTTAGGAAAAAATAATGTAAGCAGTAGGAAGTGGGAGATTAGTTAAAAGATCATAACAGGATTAACGTTGTAGCTTGGATTATTTGAACCAATTCTGAGTATCACTAAATTTTTCTATCAAAAAAATATGAATAGATGGTGTTAGAAAGTGTTAGCAAATGAAGAGCTTCAATTTTTAGTGATGATTCAATCAGTTATTCACTCCCAGGTATATATAAGACAGAAAAGTTCTCTGCTCCCTCTTAGTACTTGATTTTTGTTTATATTATTACTAAAGGACATAAATGACATTTTAAGTACAATCAAACCACTTTGTGTTGATTTGTGATACACATAACTAATTTTGTGATCTCAACAAGCCACACGATTACTCTGAACTTTACATTTCTCTACACTAAAATAAGAATTGTATAAAGATATCTTTAAGGTTCCTTTGGGATTATAAAATTGCATGTTTCTAAGTTAGTAATGAAATCTTTCCATAGGAGAACTGACACACCTATAAGACTCACTGAAGAAATCCTCGTCTCCAGGAAGGGTTTCTTGTTGATGGTCAGGGGACGAGGAGGAGATTGGCCATGTATACTACATTAAAACCAGCAGAAGGAGTTTACTCCTCAGACACTCCATGGATACATTCAGAGCTTAGAATTGAACTAAGTCAGAGAGGGAAGGCTACTGAGCTGCTGGATTAGCCACCAAAAGCAGATTCAGAAAGCAAAGGTATGAAGAGCAGAGGCTGAAAAGAGGTCAAAGCATTAAGCAAGGACAGAGAGAGGTGAATAGACGCAGGGCAACTATCTGGAACAAAACTTCTGCTTTTGTCTGTGTTTTATGTGCTTATTGAGGCATTTTGTTTGGAGGGATTCCAGTGTTTAAAAAGTAGACCTTTGCAAAGTTCGGGTTCTAAAATACACACCGTTAAGGACTGTTCAAGAGTGTGATACTTAACTAAAACAAAATGGATCAGTGCAAAATCTCTTTTGGAGGTAAATAGGAAAACCAATTCAAACTGACTTTAAAGGTGAAATTATTGGCTTAATTAACTGAAATCTCAGGATTAAGACTAGTTTTAGACAAGTCATAAATTAGAGGCTTAAATAAATGTCATTGTGGGTCTTTTTTTATGAAGCTCTTTATTAAAGTAAGAATTAGATAATTTATTAAAGAGAGTCTCTGAGAATTAAAATGTATTATATAGAAATAAAGAATATAAAATACGATCCTGTACAGTGCTGAATTCAAGTATTGGTAGTGGAAATCTCTGTCTCATTCCTGATCATGAGGAAAGTTTTAAATAGTCACCATTTAGTATTACGGTTTTTGGAGGGGTTTTTTGGTAGATACTTTTTATTTACAAAATATGTTTTATCGTATTACTGATAAAATTTTGAAAATAGTTTCCTGTTTTAAACCTTGAATAGATGTTGATCTTTATCCAATGTTCTGTCTATGTAGGGTGATCTTTGATGTTGTTTTCATTTTGTTAATGATTGTGTGTCTTTTTAGCCCTTGTCACCTTCTTTACTCTGACAGTTAGGCAGGGAATGAATAATCCTCCAAAGAAAATCAGTTTCCTGTCAACGACAGAGGGGAAATGAAGGCCCAAGGGCAAAACAGCCAATATTTTTTACATGATGACAAATGTCTGTGTCCACTTCCCTCTCATACCAGCTCAGAGTGCCTCAGCAGGTTTCAGGTCGGCATCAGTGCACAAACAGTCACCTTCCTCCTTACCTCTGATGTCCCATCGGGTGCCCTCTGGTCTCAGGAATGGAAAAGGAAATATATCTACAGAATGGCCAAATAGTTAAGAGGGCAGAGACTCCAAGCACTGGTAAAATGAGGCCTCTGCACCCAGGATTTCAGGGCAGTTGCTGGCTTGGGGTCCAAAGCATATGTAAGAGAGTATTTATTCTTGCCCAGAGGGCAGCCTGCCCAGGTAAATTGTCCTACAGGCCACATACATGGAGTTAGTTTTCACTGCTCTCAAGATGTTCATCTCTGTGGTTCGTCTTCTGACCTTCTGGTTCCTGGACCTGGTACTTTTAGACTGGGGTGTCATTTGTGGCAATATTGCAAAGGGTGGGCTCCACATTTCTGAACTTCAAAATTTATCATTAATCTCCAGACCCTCCTCCTAGCTATCTCCATGGAAACCTTCCTTTTCAAACAGGAACTTCAAACCACAGCTACTCTTCTGCCGCCAGAAAACCGAGAAAAAAACTATCTTGAAATCCTTTCCACACTATATTTTTTCCTAAAGGGGACCTATATTATTCTACCAAGTTAAAGAATTCAAAAGTGAATACAAATTTAATTTCAAGTAGGAATGCTCTTGTCTATGCCCAAAAGGGAAGAATAAAACAAATTCTAGACTAATAATTTTTGAGGTGAGATGATGTTATGTAACATATGTCTTCTCATTTTCTAGCTCTCAGTGTCAACTCCCTAATGAAATGTCAGAGGATAAACTTTGGTAATTTCCAGATATTTGATTGGGTTTGATGATTGGCATGAATTTGGAGATAATGGTACTTCATAGAGTTGCTTTGTGTTTTTAAACGAAATATTTACAAAGTGCTAGTTTTGTTTTGGGGACACAGTAGATAATTAAGTTATAACTATGTTACATTTGATGTTCGTGAGGATGTATTGCCAAAATAGACTAAGATCCTTGGGTAACCCATAGAAGCTTATTTGGTCCATTAAGGAACTAATGCTATTGCAAAAGTACACAGCAAAATTTAGGCCATCTCTGCTTCTCCATCCTTTGGAATTTTTAAAAAGAAATTTCTGTACTGGAAACCTTGGCTATGCGGGGTCTTTTGTGGTTCCATACGAATTTGAGGATAGCTTGTTGTAGCTTTGAGAAGAATGTTGGTGCAATTTTGATGGGGATTGCATGGAATGTGTAGATTGCTTTGGGTAGTAATGACATTTTCACAATGTTT
>NC_043714.1:23246019-23298362 GCF_006229205.1 Suricata suricatta
TGATTGCTGATGCTAGGACTTCCAGCACTATGTTAAACAACAGTGGTGAGAGTGGGCACCCCTGTCGTGTTCCTGATCTCAGGGGGAAAGCTCTCAGTTTTTCCCCATTGAGGATGATATTGGCTGTGGGCTTTTCATAAACTGGAAACCTTTTTGCCTTATAGTATAAGTAGCTGATTTCATAGTTTCATGTTATCATGAAAGCACAAACACAGGGAAACACAGGGAAAGTGAGCAGTGGATGGGATTTCATTGCTACGTGGGAGTTTAATTGTGGTTCTTCCTCTGACATGATTCCTGGACCTGGAACTCTTAGGTCTCCTTCTTTCCTTCTAAGTCATGCGTTATTGACGGGCACTTGCTCTGCCCTTTAAGCTCACACTGTCCTACTTCCTTAGGGCTACAGGAGAGACCAGCTGGAAATAAAGAATTTGAGATACAAGAAGGGAGAAATACTGTATTCAGAGAGGCTTCATGTTGACTTTCAGATTTGGGCAAGAAGATTGTGAAATTGTGCATGCCACTTCGAGGTCTAACACATGCACTATCCTGAAAACAATCATTTTCTAAGAATAAAGAGTGGGGGTGAGGGAAATAAAAATTTTACGTGCTTACTATATGTCAGGCACCAACTAGGATAATTTACATATGTTGTTTCATTTAATCCTCAAGTTAAATACTATAATTATATGTCACCATTTAAGTTTAAACAGCTTACAGAATGCTCTTGAAATGTAATAATTTTCACAGCTGCACATAGTACTCACTCAAGAAAAGCTTACTGTGATTTTTCACAGAGGGCAAATGGTTTGCTCAATACCACAAAGCCAGAATGTGGTGGAATTTAAACTCAAAGCAGTTTTTCCAATTCCAAGAACTTTTTACTACACTCTGCCACTACTTTCTTGAATAAGAAAGAATTCCTTTGCCCTGCTGTTCCTGAATATGCACACAGATATACACATGCACACTTCTCTCATGGACCTTCATACTTTTCATTCCTAATATTTTTATGCAATCAGTTAGACACCTCTTTCAGTAGACAGGAAAACATGTCTACTCCTAAGGATGTCTACATCCTAATCCTTGAAACCTGTGAATATGTTACCTTACGTGGTAAAAGAGACTTTGCAGATAAGAGTAGGGATCTTTGAGATGGGAAGTTTATCTTGGGTTATCCAGGAGTTGCCCAGCACAGTCATAAATGACCTTATAAAAGAGGAGCAGGAGGATCAGACTCAGGGAAGCAGAGGTTCGAGGGATGGGGCCCCGAGCTGTGGAGTGCAGGTCGCCTCTAGAAGCTGGTAAAAGACAAGGAAGATTCTCCCCTAGGGTTTCCAGGAGGAACACAACTTTGCTGACTCCTTGAGTTTCACCCAGTAAAACTGACTTGGACATCTCACCTCCAGAATTGTAGAATAACGAAGTTTGTGGTAATTTGTTATAGCTGCAATAGGAAGCTGCCTATTCCTTCCTTCTTTTTATTCCTTTTTACCATATTCCTCTCTACTAATCTGCAAAAATACCTTGGCATTAAGGACCAGGTAATTGTTAATATTGGTAATGACAGCAAACATTTATTTTTCATTTATGCTTCTCTTATCCCATTGGATGTTCAACATGACAGTGGCACAAGTGTCAACAGCCTGCGTGTCCCTAAAGTCGCTGACTTTCTGGGACTACCCTTTCTTTTAAAGCTTGAAATAAATTGGCTTCGGAATGCAATCCTGGTAATTTGAAAAATACATAATTCACTATTTCAATATCCTTGTGGGTTATTAGAGAATTTCAGTTATTTAATTATCTTTTGCATTAATGCTTGTTTGGATGACTATTTGCTTTCTAAAATCTTGCTCACTGGGTAGGATGGTGGTTTCCAGTGGTGGGGGAGGGAAGTGGGGAGATGTTAATCAAAGCTTACAAGCATGTAGTTACAAGATGAATAAGTTCTGAGGATCGAATGTATAGCATAGTGGCTATAGTTAACAAAACTGTATTTGATACTTGAATTTCTAGAAGAGTAGATGTTGAATGTTCTCACCACATACAAAATGGTAAGTATGTGAGGGGACTGAGGTATTAACTAACCTTACTGTGGTATTCCTTTACCATATATATATATCAAATCATCAAGTTGTACACTTTAAACTTACACAATGTTGTATGTCAATTATATCTCAGAAACACTGGGAAAAAATTTCACTCCCAGTGGCTACAATTCTTTTCTCTCTGAGCTGTACCAAAACAAATGTGAGACAAAGAACTCCATTTGTCACTAGTCACTATCTATTTAGTTTATCTGAAAAGTATATTAGCAATAACTGTGAAGTACTGTGCATAACAGAATTTTCCCAGAGGTTATAATAAACAGAGTGGGTTGATGTTAAAATCCAGCAGTGTATTAAATATTTAATATTTGCAGGCTCCTGGCTGGCTCAGTTGGTTGGACATCTGATTTCTGATTTTTGGCTTGGGTCATGATCGCATGGTATGTGAGTTCAAGACCTGTGTTGGGCTCTGTGGGGACAGCATGGAGCCTGCTTGGGATCCCCCCCACCTCTCTATGTCTGCTCTTCCCCAGCTTGCTGTCTCTTTCTCTCCCTCTCAAATACAAATACAAAATAAAAAATTTTAAATATTTAACATAAACTGCTGATTGGAAAATGTCTTTGCTTGTTTCAAACTTTGGCAGTTTCTTACTTCCCTCATGTGAATGGACTCTGTGTTTCTTCCTAGATTTCTTCCTTTTTTTAGTCTTCCACTGTCCATTAAACAATTATTTTTTCTCATCTAGAATTTTTCAAAACTGTCTTACAATCACCTCCACGTAAAGTAGTTTGTTACCAAATTCCCTGAGCAAAGAGAGGATCAGTTTGAAGGAGGATTCCTAAAGGCAAGACTTGGGGTAGAGTTTTTATAGGGCTTTGAGGGTTGAGGTATTCGTTACTGGATAGTATTAGGGCAGAAGTTAGGAATGAAGATCTTATAAATGAAGGGATTTGCTGGAACAGCCAGTGGTCTTAGTTTTGGAACATGTGTATCCTTATAGAGTTACTCTTAAATCAGTTTGATTTTGGTCTTCTACTGGAGCACAAGGGTATGAAGTAGCTGGTATTAAATTTAAGCTTTTAACTCTTTAAACTGTTTCAAGGTCTGTTTTGTACAACCAAAAAACTCTTTCAGGGACTTTCTAAAACAAAGAGCACTTCTCTTTTTCCACACTTTGTTGGCATAAAGCACTCTCAGAACCATTAAATTAAAGCTTTTTCTAAAATAAGCAAATTCTTAAAAAATGGTGTCATTCCTTCCAGACTCTGCTAGGCACACAAAAAAATATACCATCCAATTGGAAGGCAGAATTAAGAGTAAGTTTCTTTTCTTTAAAATCACATATTTTCCAGGGTGCCTGGGTGGCTCAGTCAGTTAAGGGTCTGACTTCAGCTCAGGTCATGATCTCACAGTTAGTGGGTTCAAGCCCCGCATCAGGCTCTGTGCTGACAGCTCGGAGCCTGGAGTCTGCTTTGGATTCTGTGTTTCACCCTCTCTTTGCCCCTCGCCCACTCATGCTCTGTCTCTCTGTCTCTCAAAAATAAAAAAAAAATTAAAAAACTTTTTCTTAAATCACATTTTTCCCTGTAATATAAAGTGCATTTTACTGTATTTTTTTAAATCCTCAATTTCAAGGTGAGGAAACTGATGCTGATAGATGATAAGTAACTTGCCAAGATGTGGTACAGAGGTGTGACATCTCTGTGCACTCAGACTGGGGATTTCCTATGAGAAAGCACACAGCATGCGGGACTCTTGCACACTCATTCCTTCATGCTCTAGGCTTTAGAGCTTTTTTTTTAGTAGATAAAACATACTATGATTTATGGATTTGGTTCACAGTTTTGTCAGAGCAAAAGCATAATTAATTAATAATTTTGAAGTATAGAAGTTTGCAGTATAAAATGCTTCCTGGAATGAACTCTCTTCTAACTTTTACTTTGGAGGAAAGCAGAAGTTAACCTACTTGCCCTATTTATAAGGGGCTCATGAGAAATTCTGAGAACTTCTATCTGTTCATCCACTCTTCTCATCCTCTCTCTTGCCCAGGATCTGTCTGTGCTACACTCCAGTGTTTGAGAAAGAAGCATGTTTGGGAGCCATACTTTGTCTGGCTTTCTGTCAGACTAGCCCCGTGTCTATAAAGTCATCTGCAACACAACCAACTACTTCACTGAGTGTTTAAATTGTGATTGGCATCATGCTGGAATGTGGTTTCTTAACATCTGCCCCTACCCCATCTGAATGGGTGTGCAAGTATATATTTTACATTATCAAGCAGAATGCAACCATCTAGCTTATCAGAAACACACCTGGAATAGAAAGAATGCCTTAGAATTTGGTTATTCCTCAGTAAGATTTCCTTCAGACCTATTTGGTGCTGAGATAGATATCTAGATGTTCATTGTGATGGAGGGGAGAGACTGACTTTTGTATCTGATATAGGGAAATAATCTTATTTCTTTTTGTTACAGGAGGAAAATAGGAGTCCTCTATGGGTGGGGCCTCTTTCTTGCTACCATTGGTAACCTCTCATAGCATCACAGCCAACTGGAGTTGAGGACAGAAGTGAAGGGCACCATAGCACAGGGATCCTGTTCTGCTCTACAATCATATTTATTATTTACAAACCTCTATGAGATAGATATTTTAAATAATCATCTTGCAAATGAAGTCTCTGTCCCAAGGGAACAATCAATTTGTCAGAGGTAGGAGAACTAGAACTTATTTTTGGAGTTGTATCCAATTAGGTTAAGTAAACTGCCCAAAGGTGGCATGCTTGGGTTGACTTTGGAATTAGCTCAGTTCAGTGTAAATCCAAACACGAGGCTTATGTCCATTATACTCTGCCATCGTTTCTATGTATTTTAAGATGAGTGACCACATAGTTGTTGTTGTTTTTTTTTTAAATATTTACCACTGTGCTTATTAGAATCCAAAAGTATTAAGGTTTCTCTTTTCTATAATGTTTAGTAATGATTCATATTAACCTACTAATTATGTGAAAAGATGAGCATCAGAAGACCAAAAATAATGAAAGTATTTTTTTGATAAACTCATATTTGTCTGTTAATTTAGGTCAAACTACTTTCTTACTTGCTAATTTTTCCTGGGTTGCAATGCCTTGTATTATCTCTTATCATACCTTGAATTTCTCTTGAAATTCACATATCCTTTTTTTAAATTTTTGAATGTAATGAGAGTTGTGCAGTGGTCAGATTTATGCACCATGGTGACAGAGAAAGACGCTTTGGTTTCAGTGATGACATGAGTCAATTCTTGGTACATAGCAGATAATCAAAGGCTTATTGAAACTTAAAATTAATTATTATTTAAATCAACATGTGAAATGTATCATTACTTTTAAAAAATCTGTTAATTTTCAAGATTGAATGAAAGGCCACTGTCTTTAGTCATATTTAAAGGTGACTTTTCTTGTTTGAAAACTCAGGAAGATAATATTGTTTCTGAAGTTAAAATTTAGCCACTCATGAAGTGGAATTTACCATGTAAATTATGTAGGTCGTGTAAACATTGTTTCTGGCTTTCAGAAAATATTGAGGACTTCACCATTTCCAATTGGAAAATAAGGCCAAGTAAATGGAAGTCAGGAGAGAGGATTCTAAAAAACACAGTGTTCCCTTCAGCTGGCTTCTCTCTCTGTTTACTCATTATAGCCATTATATTTACAGAACAATTAAAGCAAGGAAAATTGTCATCAGGAAACCTCCCAGACACTAATAACTTCCCATTGCATCCAGGAGGTGCGATTATTATGCTTATTAACTAAGATGCAAGACAACCCAAAGTTTACATATGTTTAAAAAAAGATGGCTTACTTAGTAAATAGGGAATTAATTACTATTTTCTAGTAGTAATACATAACTATATCACTAGCCAGTTAACTGGCATTTTCTGCCTGCCTGCATTAAAACAGTTAATACAGTAGAATATCCATTTCCTTCATCCCATGTTTCTTTATTTTAGTGAATGTATTAGCGAAGATGGTAGGACCCTCTCCCTGGAGAATGTGATTCAGGAAATCTGAGTCTGTACTCTTCTCTATGTCATATTCCATTTTGTAAAAAGGAAGAAAAAAACCACAAGATAATGAGAGAAAAAGAAAATTTAGTATACTATTCAGGTTTGGCCCATCTTTTAAAAGAGGTGTGTTATGATTTTCTTTTTTTAAAGTTTACTTGTTTGGAGGGAGGGAGGGACAGAGAGAGAGAGGGGGGGAGAGAGAGAGGGAGAGAAGCAGAGAGAAAGAAAAAGAGAAAGGATCTGAAGCAGGCTCTGCTCTATCACCATGGAGCCCAACATAGGGCTTGATCTCACAGACTGTGAGATCATGACCTGAGCCGAAATCCAGAGTTGGTTGCTCAACCTAACTGAGCCCCACAGTGTCCCAAGACAGGTATGTTATGATTTTAGCCTGAGGATGGTTTATTTGTTTACTCACCGACTTGAGGAAGAAGAGGCAATCAAACTGGGCCTTGATGTAAAGAGTATGTGACCGTCACTAGTCCTCGAACAGCAGGAGCTGTCACAAGAAGTATAAAGGTGGTACCATATATTACTCCCGCCACCATCACCATGCTGTCTTTGGCATATATATCATAGGACCTTGATTACTGTATTGCATCCTAAAATATAAGTGGAGCTGTGGGTGATTATATGCTGAAAAGTTTACACGGCACTATGGTTTCAGTTTAATGTCTTTTTTTTAAAAAAAGAGAAATGACATGCTCCATAACAGTGATGGAAAGTTGAGTGGGTTGTAGGGTTAGTTCTGGGAACCTAGCTCTTGATAAGTCTTTCTTGGAATGCCCTTCTAGGGCTTTCAGTGTATAACACTGGCACAAAAGGGTTGGATAGTGTATTTAAAGTCAAAGAGGTCATTGTCTACACATGTTCAAACTCTGCATGACATGCACACCCTATTCTATTTCTGTAGATGAGGAAACAAAATCAGAGAATTAAATTACATGTCCAAATTCCCACAGCTGCTAAGTGGAAGAAATGATACTCAAATCCTGGCTTTCTGGTTCATAGTCACATGGCTGTTTTTCCTTAGTGCTGTCTTTGTGAGGTGAATGCCATAGTGCACTATCCAGATCTACCCCTTCCCCTTCTCAGAACTAACCACTCCTTTCTCCAGCTGCTGGGAGTGTTGATGGCTGACAGCTGTCAGCTGAGTCAGGAAGTTATCTTTGGGAATTGCCCTAATCCAGGAAGAGCACTGCCTAGCCCATGACCACACCCTTTGGGAAGACGTCCATTCATATCCAATTGCTAGTTGATGCAAGGGTAAAAAAGCCTGTCACTCTTCACAGTTCTGGACAACTTACAAAAACCATTCTAGTTCTAGAACTTTCCTAGTATGATTGCTGATGCCTTTGTTGGATATGCATCAAAGTTCATCTTCCTCCACTGCCTAACTGTGTGCAAATCGCTGTCTTGGAGTCTGCCTCCAGGGGAACACCGCAAGCGAACTTTTTGGTAGTGTTTTATTTTTTAATGTATTTTATGCTTCCTTAGAAATATATTCATCCATTTCGGTCAACAAAAATTGAGAACCCATGTATTAGTCAGAAATGAATTGTGAAAAACAGAAACTACTTTATTTTCAGCAAAAATGGATTTAATACAAGGAATTGGGTTTTCCCACCATTGGAATGGCCGGGTATCCATAACTGACTGCCACATCTGCCACAATCAAAGACAGTAATCAAATAATCATGTTGTACAGCCTAAATATATATACTTCTTATTTAAAATTTTTTTCAAAGAGAAGTGATAGAGAATCAGAAAGATTGTTTAATTGAGGAGTATAGATCTTAGCGCTTTAGCTGCAATTCCAAGACGGTGATCAGAGAACAGCTTCTATAACTCTAGGCTCCAGAGCCTAATCAGACCTGATAGATCTGTGCCAGCAAAATGGACACCTTGTTCAAGCAAGCTTTCCTTCATTCTGCATTTCACATATTTCCACATTTGAATAGATGCATGCAGATGATGAACTCACGTGTGGAAACTTACCTGGAATCTGTTCTGGGAAAGGCTATTTTTTTTTTTACCTTTCTGGCTTTTACAGTACAAAAAGTCACCCCAGAAGGAAGTTTAGAAAGATGAAAAATGTGCCAGACTATCTACCACAACATAGCCGTTGCCTTCACCAGGCTTACATTTTAGGCAAAATGTAAGACAAAAAATAAACAAATAGATATGGCAGACAATAACAATCTTAGATGATGTTATTAGAAGATCAGCAAACCTTAATAATGCAAAATGTTTAGGTTTGGAAATAGTCAACACAAGGATTTTTTTTGAGAAAAAGGATGTTTTATTATCTTGACTATAAATTATAATCATTGTTTATAAAAGTTATGTAAATCACCATCTTTAAAGTCTAAAAAAGGGAAATACAAATAAAGGACAGAAAATTAATTGAATTGAAAAAAAGTTCTGACATAGTTCTTCCACATGTTATACATAATCATAGCAATAATTACCCAAAGTAATATTAAAGGTAAGAAAAGAGATGTTTGATCACAATTTAGATTGAATGTAAATTCAAATGTATAGTGTATCTACAATAATAGATTGGAGCAAAGGTATATCTGCAGTTTCTAACAGTAAAAGTGAGTAGGTTGGTAAATACCATATTCTTCAATGAAATAAGAAACCAGATCAAGGGTAAAATGTCAGCTAGTTTTATCAAGCAGGTCACCTGTCAGGATAATTCTCCAGGGTTGCTCTCTACACATGTAACTGAACTGTTTAGGATTATTCTGGAGCCAGTACACTTACTTGCAGAGTTCACAAATAAAAATGTAACAAATAATTATGTGTTAGGATTGGTAGGAATACCAAGTATTATTTCACAACTGCCACTGTGTATTCTCTGATGCAATCAATACAGATCCAGACTTGCTGTGTATGACAATTCACTTCCTTTTGTTGACCAACTGCTTTCATGATGTTCTGTTCCTGAATCTGAGTGTAGATAGATTTTGGTAGATATTGGTGATGAGCAATGTGCTTAATATGAGGATGATGTTGAAATTTCTCCTTCAACTTCAGGTTATAATCTTTGACTACTTCTTCTCGTGATGTAAGGACATCCAGTTTTTCAGAAGCATTAGCTTTCCACAGACAAATGTTCATTTCATCAGATCCACATATATTTGCTATTAGAAGTCCATTTATAACATGTTGCATTCCCTTTGCACGACAGACTAACCTGTTTCTATTTTTGTCAATAGGAAAGATTCAAATATATTTATCGAGACAAGCAGACACAAACTCTTTCCCATTGGGAGAGTAATCTACATTAAGCACTGCAGATACAGGATCCACATGTACCACCATTACAAGAGTGTACAGTGCATGCCTCCCAAAAGTATATAAGTTGTAATCTTCATTTACTGCAGTAAAAATGAAAGCTTTCACAGGGTTCCAACAAATTCTATTTGTTCTTATAACTAAGATGACTTTTTTTCAGAGGAGTATCTGGCCTCATATCATATAGTACTATATTCCTGTCAGAAGCCCAACTTTCCAAGAGAAATGTCTCAGTTGGGTTAAATTTAACATTGTTCAGACTGTTAAATCCCCAGATCATTGAGCATATAGGATTGGTTCTTCATTCAGACCAAATCTCTACTTGGTGTCCACATGTGGCAAAAGCAGCTTCTTTCCAGTGATGTGCAATTCCTGTATACATACACTATTTCCTAAGGTTATGTGCATTGGTTCCTCCTCTTCTCCATAGCCTGGTACATGCATTTTCTACTACTTTACAGTTTTGTCATCACCAACAGTAAAAAAAAGAAATCCCACAAAACAAGTATGTATTCCTTTTATAGAACTCTCATGTGCTTGTATTGTGTGGATACATTTTCATTTAGTTGAGTTCCAAATTCTAACCTCTCCATCACATACCCCAGAAAGGACAGTAGCCAGGCTCTTTGGATGCTTTGCCAAGCAATTGACTTCATTTCGGTGACCGTCCAAGGAAGTGAGGAATGGTTTGCCAATACCCATTCCAGTTTGGTAGCATTTAAAGCTCTTACATATTCTTGTGGGACCTCAAAAGGATGAAAGTAGGATTATAGTTTCTTGTAACTGGCAATGTAGATCCAAACCTTTCTTCCTGAAAGGTTTGGATCCTTAGTTACTCTGCATTTTCTGGTTCCTGTAGTTTTCCATTAAACCTTTACTGTTGGCATGGCAGTATTAAAAAGAACCTCAGAAAAAAATCTTCTGCGTTCCAAACATAGTCCTCCTTGCTTCCACCATAGAAGTAACCAATTTCCCCTGGTAATTGGCATCCATCAGTCTGTTCCTTATAGGAATTTATATAATAGTGCCAATGTGATACAGTTATTGAAATATGCCATTTGGCAGTGGTTGCATGAATTATTTTGGGATTTGGAAGGACAGTGTGCAAGTTTAGATATGTGCTACCACTTGCAAAAGAATTCTCCTGGATTCAGCAAAACTGATCAGTTAAGTTTAGAGAATTCATGTTGTGAAAATCAAACTTGATTAAAGCTTGACTTATACTCACCAGATTTTAGATACAAAAATGTTAACACTGAAGAGTAAAAAATATAGATTATTCTATTCAAGAGGCTCTATTTTGGCTAAGAAAAAAAGAAAGGACCTCTTTTGGCTGAGTGAACCTGAGCAAATAATACAAAATTGAGTATCAAACACTGCTGCTTAAATTGCTTTTGGTTATAGACCCCTTTGAAAATCTAGTAAAAGTGGGGCACCTGGGTGGCTCAGTTGGTTGAGCATCCAACCCTTTATTTTGACACAGGCAGGTCATGATCTCACGGTCATGAGATGGAGCCGTGCGTTTTGGGCTCTGCCCTGGGTATACAGCCTGCTTAAGAGTCTCTCTCTCCCTCTGCCCCTCCACTGCTTGCTCATGTGAATGTTCTCTCTCTGAAGGAAGGAAGGTAGGAAGAAAGGAAGGAAGGAAAGAAAGAAGGAGGGAGGGAGGAAGGAAGAAAAGGAAGGAAGGAAGAAAGACAAGTAAAACTATAAACTCATTATATTCCAGACATGTAGAAATGTACACATAAATACATATACAAAATACCTCACAAATATCAGCTGATTCACAGACCGTTTGGACGCCTGAGATCTCCTAAAGTCCTTGAATCTTGGCTTGAGAAGTTCTAGTCTACAATGGCATGCTCTCGTGTCTGAGGATTCTGAGTTTTCAGTTCTCAAAAAGCAGTAGTATATGTACATGCATGAGGCACACATAGCACATATGTATACATATATCATGTAAGTACATATATAATACATATATATGTATGTACATAAATGGAATATATCCTACTGAACATCATGCTGGCAAAGCAGGGTAGCCTAAGTCAGTTGTCTAAAAAAGTGTTACTGTGGATACCCAGCAGTAAAACATTTTTGAGAATATTCTACTGCACAGTTTTCTAGAGGCTAGAAATTAACTCCATTTGTTTACCTCTGTTACACACCGCTAAAATAGAAGCAGATTACCTAATACCAAGTGAGTAGTGGTGTGATGTTGAACAAGTCATGGATCTTTCTTAGACCTCATGTCCTCGTCTATAAATTTCTTTTGTAATTTTATTTATTTTGTTCAGTGCTAAGATTTTGCAGTTGTTTCAGATGCTACTAGAATATGGATTGCATTTATTGAGTCATTTTGATAGACACAGGCAATATATGGATCAGAGAAGGTCCTGCTGTACATTATGCCTCTACAATGAAATGAAATGTTAACTAAAATAAAAGGGAAATTTCTTATACCCTAATTTCAACTCACAATATGAATGAGTGAACCTGCTTCACTTTAGGAACACAGAACCTCTTTAACCCATGATAGTGAAGCTATCAGGGCGCTCAGAGCAGCATGGAGAGTGATAATCCCCCACAGGACCTGCTCTGTTGGTCTTTTATCATAAATTTGCTAAAGGAATGGGCTGGATAAGGGACTAAAGTAGAGTGGTTGTGGCCAAATGTGCAGAGCCCTCAAAGACGCTGATTAGCCAGGAAAGTATTAATAATCAGAGTAACCATAATAAAGTTAGCTCAGGACATGAGTAATAGTGTGCAAAGCTAAAGAGTATCTGTTTCTGCATCTAGCGAGTAGATTTAGAAGACTTGGTTTATTTTATTATATTATGGGATACAGTGCTTAAAACTAAAACGTTAGTCACCAATCCAAAGGGAGGATGCTGGAATGAGGAACAGTATGACATTTGATAACAGGGCCGGGTGTTTAAGTGGGAGGCAGCTCTAGTGGCTTTATAATTTGCTGTTTCATTTCTGAGTTTGGCTTCTGCTGCAACGAGTTGGCATGAAGGATCTCTCTGGTGTTTTGAATCAAGAAGGGGATAAAACACACAGAGGCTTCACTACAGATAACCTGAACATTTTGAATTTGGTTCTTGGCAAGAGAAATGTGTACTTAGGCTTTATTTTTTTCATAGTGGTAGTATGTTGGCTGAATTGATCTCCTTTATGACTTGAGAATTTCTTTGTACAAGAGTGCCTGGATTTAAGAAAGGTAATATATACCTAGAGAAGAAAAATTTTATCTCATCTGAAAACAATTGACATCTATGTACAATGGCTGCTTAATGAGAAAATATCTATTGGCAGGCATCAGAAATTGTTGAATTTTGATTGTACCATTAAGCAGTGTTTTTTTTCTCTTAGCCTCCCCTTGATCTGTTTAGATTGGATGGATTTGTTACTTGAATTGTTATTGTGATACAGTTATGTAAAAAAGAAAAATTTATGCTTTGAAGTGATCTCTGCTTTTTATTTAAGTTTTCTATGAATGTGTAATATATAACAAATGTATATATATGTATGATCTTAAGTATACATCTCACTTATTTTTAAATATTACTCACACCTTTGTAATTGTCACCCAGATCAAGACAATATGCCTAGAAGCCGCCTTGTTCTCTCCCACCACCATGCTCCTCCTGCCTCCCCAAAGAGAACAGCTGTTTTGACTTCCATTACACAGATGGGTTTTACCTGTTGGAGGCATTTATATATATGTAATTATATAGTTTTTTGTGTATGTGTCTGGTTTCTTTCACTCAGTGTTATGTCTGTGAGACTATCCATGTGGTTGCCTGTAGAATTAGATTACTAATGGTCATTGCTGTGTAATATTCTGTTTAGAATATCAATATTTTAAAATTATGTATGTTCTTCTATTCATGGATAGTTGGGTTATTTCCAGATTTCACAATATCAGATAATGATATTAATTTTTTGACATGTCTTTCAGTGCATATATATTAAAAACTTCAATATTTAATAGTGTATTTGTTGTGTCATATTAGTATGGTTTGCGTTAGGAGACATACTGCTAGACAGCTTTCCAAAGAGAATATACTTATTCATAGTCTCACTGGTACTTGTCCCCAGAGTTTCTGGTAGATATATAGTGATGTCTGTGTGTAGTGTGTGTGTAGTGTGTGTGTGTGTGTGTGTGTGTGTGAGCGCACTATGTAATTTTTTAAAAGATATTAATTTGTTTAGAGAAGTTTCAGTTCATAACAAACCAAGAGGAAAGTATGGAGATTTCCCATATACCTCCTATCCCCACACAGGCATAGCCTCCCTATTATCAACATTTTCCACCAGTGGTACCTTTATTATTATCAAAAAACTTACAGCAACACATCATAATTACCCAAAGATCATAGTTTACATTAAGGTTTACTCTTCCTGTTGTACGTTCTATGGGTTTCAACAAATGTGTAATGACATGTATCCATCATTATTAATGTGATGTAGGGTATTTTCACTGCCTTACAAGACCTCTGTGTTCTATTTATACTAATCCTGCCCACAATGATCCAATTATCCTTTTACTGTTTCCACATTTTTTTCTTTTCCAAAATGTTATATAGTTGGAATCATAGAGAATGTAACCTTTTTACACTGGCTTTTTTCACTTAACAATATTCATTTAAGTTTCCTCCATGTCTGTTCATGCCTTGATAATTTTTTGCTAGATCTGGATAATATTTTTTATTTGTAATCTAGAATTCCACAATTTTCTGTTGTATTCCAAGTTTATAAATTCATTCACCTATTGAGGACATACTGGCTCCTTTCAAATTTTAGTGATTCTGGATAAAGCTACCAAAACTTCTTTTTTGGACAGATTATTTTGTGTGGACATAAGTTCTCAACTCCTTTAGGTAATTACCAAGGAGAGTGGTTGCTGGATTACTGGTGAGAATATGTTTGTTTTGTATGAAGTCACAGAACTGCCTTCTAAAGCGTCTGTACCATTTTGCACTTTTGCCAGCAATGAATAAAAGTTCCCATTGCTCCACAATCTTGCTAACAGTTTTTGTTGTCAGTGTTCCAAATGTCGTCCATTCTAATGGGGATGTAGTTCACTGTAATTTTAATTTGCACCTTTTGGTGACATATTAAACATCTTTTTAAACTTTTAAACTTACTAAGCATATTGCGTATCTTCTTTGGAGAAGTGTCTGTTTAGATCTTTGGCCCATTTTGAAAATGAGTGGTTCATTTTCTTACTGTTGAGTTTTAAGAGTTCTTTGTCTATTTTGGATAATAGCTCTTTATCAGATGTGTCTTTGCAAATATTTTCTCTCAGTCTGTGGCTTGTATTCTTATTCTCTTGATTTGGCCTTTCACAAAGGTTGTAATTTTGATGAAGTCCAGCTTATCAATTATTTCTTTCATGGATTGTGCCTTTGCTGTTGTATCTAAAAAGTAGTCATAATATCCAAGGTCGCCATGCAGGTTTTCTCTTATTCTCTGGGAGTTTTATAGTTTTGAATTTTATGATCCAATTTGAGTTAATTTTTGTGAAGGGCATAATGTCTGCCTAGATTATCTAGGTTCATTTTTTTTGGTTAATCTAGATTTATTATTCATCAACATGTGTATGTTCATTGTTTCAGTACAATTTATTGAGAGGACTATCTTTGATCTATTTTATTGCTTTTGCTCTTTTGTCAAAAATCAGTTGACTATATTTGCATGGGCTACTTTTTGATTTTGCTGTGTGGTTTCATTGATCGATTTCTCTCTATGTTTACCAATATCACATGGATAAATGTAGTTTTTTATAGTTTTACCATTCTTCCTCAATATTACGTTGGCTTTTCTGGCTCTTTTGCTTCTCCATCTAAACTTTAGAATCAGTTTGTCAATATCCACAAAATAACTTGCTGAGATTTTGATTGGGATTGTATTGAATCTATAGATCAAGTTGGGAAGAACTGATATGTTGACAGTACTGAGTCTTCCTATTCATGAACCTGGAATACCTCTCCATTTATTTGGTTCTTACGTGATTTCATTCATCAGAAATTTATAGTTTCCTCATGTAGATCTTATACATATTTGTTACACTGTGGTTTTAAGTTATATGTACCTGATGACTAATGGTGTTGACCACATTTACATATATTGATTGGCCATTTGGATAGCTTCTTTGTGAAGTGCCTGTCCAAGTGTTTTGTTTGCTTTTGTCTATGGGGTTATCTATCTATATTTCTATGAATTGTAGAAGATTTTAAATATATAGTTTATTTTTCCTATATATTATATATATGTATTATGTTTATTTTTCTTATATGTCATATATATTATCTATATAGATAATATATACATTTTCTATAAATTGTATATAGCTTATATGTTATAAATTATCTATATAATTATATAGATAACATATAATCTATAAAATATACATAATATAATATTTATATATAATACATATATTTTATACATATAATGTTTTTTTCTCTTTCTGTCTTTGAAACTGTCTTTATTTTGATAAATATGAAATCTTAATTTCTATGAGGCACAAATTATTAGTGTTGTTTTTGGCTAGTGCTTTTTGTTTCCTCATTAAGGACTTTAAGGTATTATTTTGACCATGAAAATATTCATGTATATTATCTTCTACAACCTTTATTGCTTTATAGTTCACATTTAGATCTACACTTAATCTGGAATAAATTTTAGTTGTTTTCAGGACATACAGATTAAAATTTATTAACCTTTCACCCCATTGCACTGCAGTGTCACTGTTATCATGTCTGTGGTTGCTTATATGACTCTGCTTCTCAAGTCTTTACTATATGCCATTGGTCAGTTTTTCTATTCTTGTGTTAATATCATTAAATCTTACTGCAATTTCTTGGTCAGTATTGATATATGGTAATACAAATACTCTGACTTTATTTTCATTCAAGATTGCCTTGCTTCATCTTGACCTTGTTGCACTTTCATTTGAATTTTAAAATAAAGTTATCAGTGTCTATAAAAATAAGCTTTTGATTTTAATTGGTATTGAATTGAAGTTGTGAAATAATTGATATATTTACAATTTTTAGTAAATTCTTTCCTTTATTTAGCTCTTCTTTAATTTAACTAAGTAATGTGTTTTTATGTGCAAAGATTTTGCAAAATTTTTATTAGATAAATATATAGATGTTTTATGTGATTGATGCTAAATTAATGCTTTCTTTAGAAATTTTTATTTTTTAATTGTTTATATCCAACAGTCATGCTAAGTTTACTTACTGAATCTAACACTTTCTGAATGCTTTGTATATTTTGCATGCACAATGATGCCATTTATAAACAAAATCCATTTATTCCTTTCCAAACTTTATAATTTTTATTTATTTTGGTAATATTATTGTACAGACTGAGGCATCCAGTGCAAAGTTGACTAATGGTGTTGATCATTAGTCAACTTTGCAGTCTTGTTCCCAGTCTTGCTGAGAAATTTTTATGTCTTTATTAAATATAACATATGCTATAGACATTTGTAGATAACCTTTATCAGATTAAGAAGATTTTCTTTTATTTTTCGTTTGTTAAAAGTTTTTATAATGAGAGAATATTGACTTTTATCAAAAGCTTTTCTTGTATTGATTGATCTAATTACGCCATTTCCCCCTTTTATTGTCAGTATGATGAATGAGATTGATTGCTTTCTGAATGTTAAAACTCCTATTACAGACCTACAATAGACCCTACTTAATGTTATTATATTATTTGTTTTATGGTTTTATTTCTTCACGTTTCTTTTAGAAATTTTCAACTAAATTTTCCAAAGAAAATTTGTCTGTAATTTTCCTTTCTTGTAATGCCATTTTTAAATTTTAGAGTAAAGGATGTGCTGACACAATAAGGTGAGCTGTGGGTCCTTGTTACAATATTAATAGGGAATTTTACCAATATGCAAACCCTTATATGCCTCTTTAATCAAATGTCTTTGTTTCTGAGTGGGATATTAGATTAATTTAAATAAAGATATGTTTTTGATAAACATTATTGGTGACCTATATCCTCCATATTTCAAAACTTGTAAAAGTTACATAGATCCAACAAAGCCCAGTATTTTTTTTTTTTTGCTATTAGATAGTTTTAAAAGTTCTTTTCTACTTTCTTGGTTATACTTTTTAAAGTGCTTGCTACCATGAAAGATTTCTTAACAATTGGAAGTTGAACAATTTAGAAAATTCATGTCTTCATTGTCTATCAATATTACATAAAATGCACTATATCCACTGCGTATATACCCTAGCCACTGTCTAGAATTTCAGTTAGTTTTTATTATGTGTGCATTTATTTTTTCTCAAACGTTTAGATAAAAAAAACCCACACAGTTTATAAATTTGGTCTCATTTTTTTAAAGAGAATTAACACAGATTCCAGTCCCTCCAGAAATATCACCCTAAGTTATAAAATGCCCTCAGCACTATTTACCTTTCTCTCCTTAGAAATAGGTTCAGAGTAGAGCAAACCACAGGTAAACTCATAGGGTTTCAGTAGTGATGGTGACATGAGGTGAGTAACGTTCAAGATCTAGGTCAAGAATATGAGTGAGGGCCCCACCAATTCAAATTTAGGGTAACTTGTATGAGGTCCAAAGGCCAGGGTTACACAGGCTGTCTTTATTGGGAGTTTGGTTGCACAAGCCCTGGGTCAGCTCCCATTCTTTGTGGCTATCCAGGCAAGCCATCTCAGCTATTTAGCGTGGCCGGGTAGACCAAGGAAAGCACCGACAACTGGGTGCTTTTCATTGCTAATCCTGGCCTTGACTCACTCTGTGACCTCTCTTGGTGTGTTTCTTCAGCTGGAAAGTGAAGATAATAATAATGAGCTATTTAACAAGGGATGTTGTGTGGATTAACAGTTAATAACATGTTTCATAAGACAAGGCAGCATTGAGCTTGAAAATACTAATAGAAAGTTTCTCTACACTACAAAGTAAATTAGTGCTTCTCTTGAAGAAAACCCAGTATGCCAGAACATGAACATACAAAGCAGTTGAAATAAGGTGAATTTTTACTTGACAGAAGTAACTTCATTTTTTTTAAAGAATATTCCACAGTTTTCCTTTTGATATTTGGTTCATACTTATACATTTAAAATTTATAAAATTTATATAAAATTTATAATGTTTATCCATACCTATTCTATTACTTTAATATTTAGCATGTGAAATACATTTTTAATATGATTGGATATGATTTTTTTTCTAAAAAATTCAACTAAGAATAATGTCATATATCTTTCTACCTGCATATAACTTAACTTTATTTATACAACCTTTTTGTTACCTTTGTTTCATCATGTAAGTTTTTTTATTACTTGAGGAAATTGTGTTAAACTTAATGAATTTGAGTTTATACATAGCTTTCTAGGACTCTATAACATATCACATCAGGAAACCTACCTTCAGTAGTTTAGCACTGAGTCCGCTTTTTGCAGGCAAAATTACATATGCCCAGTAAACTAATTTTCCATACAATGCTTTTCATTTCCTTTCTGTTTACTTGCTTTGTTATTCACAAAGATGAAGAAAAGTCACAGATACAAATGTTAAAGATGTAAAAGAACTATGAACTTCCTAAAAGAAAATAAAAAGAGGATGATAATTTATAGCCACTAAAAAGGTATAGTCATTGGCTTAGTCAGTTGAGTGTTGGACTCTTGATTTCTGTTCAGGTCATGATCTCAGGTCATGAGACAGAGCTGACCCTCGTAGCTGGGGTGGAGCCTGCCTATGATTATCTCTGTACCTCTCCCTCTGTCACCCCCCACCCTCCAATCTCTCTCTCTCTCAAAAAAGGTACTTATTGAATTCTGGAATTATCATTGACATTACCGAGACAAGGTCAAATACAAAGACCAAAAAATTATGCTGGTAGAAAAAACTTCAATTAGAAATATTGAACACTGTTTAGTAAGTATTGTTAAAATAATTTGGAAAGTCATGAAGTCACCTGGCATTTAGTTGAACTTTTGCTCAGGCTGTGATTTAATGATTTTTTTACAGTGCTATTAAAAATTATTGTTTTATAAATTTATGGGTATTTTAATAGGAATTTGAGAGGTTTTCTATAATACACATCTTACTTGGTTTTTACAAATAATGTACTTCTAACCTCATTGATTCATTTAGTGTAAGTTTCTTGAGTGATATGAAGAGTAAAATGAGACTCTGACAGTTTATTCATCTTTTTATATTTTACAAAAATATTTATGAAGCCTTCCTTACCCATAGTCTTGGATCTCATTAAAAAATTATACTAAAATAATCTTTGAAATGTCTGTCAAGGCCATATGGCTTCCATTCTTTTTTGTTGTTGTTGTTTACCATCTAGATGATCTTTCCTCATTCTTTAATCCTTTTGTTCTACTTCAGACTTCTTTCTACCAGCTAACAATATAAACAGAGAGAGAGAGGAAAGAGAATTGCTGTATATTGAGGTGATATGGAACTACTTGTTTATTTTTTGTTAGTTCATTAAAAGGTTTCACCTAAATTAGATATCAGTTTTTTAAAAAACAACATACATTAAGATAAACCACAAAATTATGGGCAATCTGTACTGTTTACATCATATACATGATTGGCCTTTACAAATAGAAAAGTCTTGGGATCAGATCTTCACAGAAAAGGTCCTACCGGAGTCTATACCTATCAGATATAATTTTGAAATTAATTTCCTCTGTGAGGTAATTCTTAAACTTTGGCTAAAAGTAGTATTTCACTTTTATTAGACATTAAGCACAACAGAATAGAGACCTGATCTTATGCGTTGCTGTTCTGCTCCAGTACCTATCAGAATTTAATATTTCCAACATTATTTTGGAATGAGTATATATAAAATTAAGGAGGTGGGAACTATTAGCAGAGAGCCTTCCTGAAGAATCACCACACAAATTTCATCATTCTGATACTTGGCAATGGTGGTTGGGGACATTATTTTCTTTACAAAAATATGAAGTACAGCCCCTGACATAAAAGTGTTTCTGGCCCAAAAAGTCAATAGTGCCAAAGTTAATGGTTGATAAACTCTGATCAAGAGTGAAAGAGATACTGATACTTCTTTTTATTACTTAATGAAATAAAAAATAAATAAATCCTCTTTCATGAGCAAAACATATTTCTGGATATTCTGATTATGTGATTTTTCTATTAGCTTCTGTCCTAGCTACAATTATGGTATACACATTTGAAGTAGTTTCAATTATAAGATCACAAGTGGACAAATGGCATATTTGTTAACTTTAATCAGTGGTCGGTTTTATGCTTTGGCTTGGTCATTGGCATCAGTGAAGTAGTGTGGAATTAGGTGGCCTGTACCCTAGCACAGTGTCCTCTCATGAGACCGCACTTCTCATATGGTCCCCGGCACTTACCAGCAGTTTCAAGCATAACTCTTTGAGCTTTAATTACATCTGTAAAACTGATACAATGTCTCACTCATAGAATTCCTGAGTATTAGAGATAATAAAAGTAAAGAACAAAACACATTAATGTATAGCAATCTGCTAAAATATAATTGGCTTTATTATTATTAGTCACTATATAAGTTCCCTTTTCCTGTTATTAGAATTATACCTGCAGTTTTCTAAGATTTCACCAGATGTTGATGCTGTTTTATTATGATACAGAAAATCTCAGGAAAAACTGATAGGAATACATCAGGGATATACCAGTCTAATATTTAAAAACCTAAATTTTGGCACCCAAGTAAATAGCAGATTATACTTTATCTGAAAATCATATAAAATGAGAAATTTCCGCATTTTAGGTTACTTTATCTACTCTGCATGAGTAGTGTATGCCTGCTCCAGTGTATAGTGGGTTCCTAAGGACCGTGTGTCTGCAGTTCATGAAACCAGAGCACTAGATGGCACTGTTGTATCCTTGATTAAATGAACAAAATTTACACGTTACATGATTTCCAAACAAATTAGGGCTGGCTTTCAAACCTTTGATCGTATGAAATATAGGAACATCTGACACACTATAGCATTGTTTCTGGTAAATATTTAGACACGTACTCTGCTTTTACGATGCCTACTGGATCTTTCTTGGAAAATTATAGCCTTTAGAATTAGCAGGGATTATTTAGTGATTTCTTTTAGACAATGTTACCCTGGGTCCACTTCTAAGAGGGTCATTTGGGATCTCCCATAAATTATGGGAACAAATTGTGCTGGTTTTATACTTTTTAAATTATTTTAAATTCGTCAAGAAAACTATAGCACAATATCCATAGTAAGTTATATTTCATAAAAATATCCAGAGACCAAGTAAAATACCAAAAAATAATATTTACTCAAACAATCATGTTGACTCATTTTATATTTAATTTATATTAAACAAAGTTTTTCTTAATTTTAAATATATATTTGGACCTCTTAATTAAAAACAAAAAACAGTGGCATCAATTAAATGTGTAGCTATACACTGATTTTTGCCTTTCATTTTGTTTTTACGTTCAGGCCTGCCTATGTTTATGAATCCATTTGCGGTATATGTCTGCCCTCAGTGAAAGGCCAGGTAGGGTTTGGATTTATCCACTCTGAGCAGAGGCTTAACTTGCAGGGATGAGTTCAATGACAGGTCCAACGCAAACATATGTTCTCATGATAATGTTCTGCCAAAGTGAGATACTGGTACTCGTACTGCAACTGAGCCAAAAAATATTATGTATTTGGAAAAATAGACTCCATTTTCTAGATATCTGTCAAATCAATATAGTACTTTGAGGTTTCTCTTCTGATTTAACAACAAAACAACTTTGATTTGCCTCTCCCAAATCTCTGACATGTTACCATGTCGTAGGAGACACATGCCTTCATTTTCGATAAAATAGATAAGTTGTCTTAGAAGTAAATATTTAACAAAGTGCCCCTCTTTCCTGAAAAATAACTGAGATCATTGTAAAGCATACTTCTAACTGTCACAGTGAAAATTCCATCAGAAATGAAAATTTCAACTGAATGTCAAATATGTCCAATGATTCTCTCTATAGCAGACAAATTAAAAAGTGACAACAGTTGTTAGATATTACTAGTGATTCAAATTTGGTAGCATTTCCTCTTTGCTTAGCTTCTTAGCCCACACAGCCTCTCTTGCGTGGCTTCATGTGAAGAATAGGTCATGTGGTTTGGTTTAAGAGGTTGGACCCTGCCTTTGCTAGCTGTGTCACCTTAGAAAAATTACTCACCCCGAGCCTAACTTCCTCATCTGTGAAATGGATGTAATACATCACAGGTGTCTTATGGTGAATAATGAGTTAATGTTATATGCAAAAGTGCTCTGTAGGAAAAAAATCACTTCTGTATGTTTTTCCTTACTACTCACATATAGCACTTCACTTCTAACACTTTTATTTCCCAAATTTGTGTTGGGAGAAACAGAAGCAGTTCCTCGTGACACCAGCAGGGAATCCTAGAATTCAATTTTGACACTAGGGAAGTTAGCTGAAGTTAGTATCAGATCCCAGAAATTATGGCCTCACTTCTGCAAGATTTCCCTTCCCCATTTGAAATGTCATTTGCAACTTCCAGATTGTCACCTGTACTTCTGACCTACTGGCTGTGAATTGGGGATCCCATGACTCCCTTGTTGGGTTCAACAATTTGCTAGAATGGCTCACAAAACCCATAAAATATTTTATTTGCTAGATTACTATTTTATTACGAAGGGATGCACTTCAGGAAGAGCCGGATGGAAGAGATGCACAGGACAAGGAAAAAGAAAGGATGTGGTGCCTCCATGCCCTCTGGACATTCCCTCTCCCCGTTTCTTCATGTGTTCAGCAACTTGGAAGCCCTCCAAACCTGAGCTTTGGAGATGGAGGCTTCATCACGGAGGCAGGATAGACTATTAACTTCACTCTAGCCCCTCTTCCCTCTTTGGAGAATGGGGTGTGGGGCTGAAAATCCAAGCCTCTAAATATGGCTTGGTCTGTCCGATGACTGTCTCCCATCTAGGAGCCCATCTAGAGTAGCCTTACTCGAATAAGAGATATATTCCCCAGGTGTTCCAAGGACCAAAGACTAAATATTAGAGCAAAAGATGCTTGTAGCTCTTATCAATTAGCTAACTACAAGAGGTTTGGAGCTCTGTGCCAGGACCTGGGGGCATGGACCAATTATGTATTTTCTGTTATCTTACAAGGGTGTAAACATAGTAGGTGCTATATAAATGCTTGTTATTAAAAAAATCAGTATAGACTCTTGAATGGGTATTGAAATTACAGGGTATTTGTTTTTTGAAAATTTTTAATGTTTATTTTTGTGAGAGAGACAGAGCATGAGCAGGGGAAGGGCAGAGAGAGAAGGAGACACAGAATCTGAAGAAGGCTTCAGGCTCTGAGCTGTCAGCACAGAGCTGGACACAGGGCTCAAACTCATGAACCATGAGATCATAACCCAAGCCGAAGTTGGCCGCTTAACCCACTAAGCCACCCAGATGCCCCTAAACATTTTCTATTTGTACCTTATTTTTACAGATGAGTGTTTTTTCTTACATATTTCTAAGAAATCATTTTGAATATTTGGATATTTCAGAAAATTAGTAATGTAAAATAGGGTCCACGCACAGACAAAAGTGCAGTCATTTTACATTTGAACCAAGGAAATGTGTCACTTACCTATTCATATATGTATAACATTTAAATTAAGTTGTCCAAAAAAGATGAGCTTCATAAAATATCTCTTTTTATATTGGTTAACATCAAATAACACATTCTCTTTGATTTTCATTCATCAGGTTATAGAAATTTGCAAATGTTAAGTGTTCTATATTCAAATATACATAAATTGAGGAGAAATGTGCATAATTTTGGCACTCAGAACTTGCTCTTGTCAAAGGTTTCATACCTTGGACTATACAACACACAATTTTGAAATTTTTCACGTATGAAATATAATTGGTAGTGTTAAACTTTAATTTTAGTGTTAAAAATCCTATCTGATTATCTTGGTCCGAGTTATATTTTTTAAGCTTAGTTTTGTGATTCTTTTACTCAGTTTATATTTAAACTTTAAAATAACAGGATGTGCTTGAATATTCAGAAGTACATTATTATCTGTGCTGGAGTTGGAGTGATATTTTCCCTCAGAATCTTACCTGTCAGTCACTCAACAGACCTTTGTTCCCCCTTGTTCTTCTGTGCCAAAATCCACTACTCTGGGTTGTTTGGCTCTCTGTTAGCCCTCACAAGCTGAAATCCTACACTGAATCAACCATCAATATTCATTTTATAAAGTCTCATACTTTTATATCAGAAAGGTGGATCATGTGGTAGGGGAGTGAAATCTCAAGAGCACTAATTAAATATCAATAACCCAAACCTCCATCAATGCATTTTTCTAAAGGGCACACTTGTATTGGCTTTGAACTCCTTAAAGTTTCCAGATTCAATACTTCTGAACCTCTTTGCTCAAATAACCGAGAAGTGCTGATCTATGCCAGACTCATCAACAACACTTTAGCTATCATGTGAGTTCTGAATGGTCTGTACCAGAAAACATTAGGCACAGCCCGTATCTCCTTCAGGCCCCAAATTCATGTAGCTCATTGGAGCATGTTATCCATATAAAGCCAAAGCATGCAAATAAGCCCCTTTAATGGGCTTCAGTAGTTGATTTGGGGTTAGTTTCCCTTACTTCATCATTTCTAAAAGGTACACGTTGAAACACCATGAAATGGAATGAATGTTAGGCTCAATTTTGGCTGAAAAGAGGTGGTTTACTTAAGGCATGTGGGCCCCAGCGAGAGGGCGGTTAGGATATAAAGTAAGTTAACACCAGACTTGCCCTAGAGGCAAAAGCTTAGCTTTTCAGTAGGGCAATGGGGGTGGCGGGGAGGGGAGAGAGAGAGAGAGAGAGAGAGAGAGAAGTGTCTAAATCTTTGTTTTTGATTTTGCCAGGTTAAAGAAAACTGTTAATTTGCTACTACCTGAAATCATAATTTGGTTAAGGTGTTTATACTTAACCCTTAGACAAATTGCTACCTTACATTATGTACCTTAAGTATCTTATAGATATGTTTTTATAGTGATAATGAGTATCTTGAACATAATGACAGTTTTATGAAGAATTTATATCCTTAAATTGAATTAATAAACATCAGTTTGTATATATCAGTTGGATAGGTAGCGGAGTTTGGAGATATAGCCTCTGATTATTTAATTTTTAAAATACCGACATAAATATCACATCTTCCATTGTATTTTATTTAGACTATTATCTACTCCTTTGAAAAATCCTCTTGCTCCCATTTTATACTTTCTGTACATTGTTTCTATATACAATGTATAGTATATTTTGTAAATATAAATATATATTATTATTCATAAGGGATAGATAACTTTCCTAAAATGTGTGAATGATAATGTCTCTCATTCTGCTGACAAAGTAGAATGAGCACTCAGATGTGGGGAAATTTGGTTTCCAATTTCAATATTACTAGAAAGCAGTTCTTTGACCTAAAGCAACTCCATGCATCAGGATGACCATCTCCATTTGTAACTGTTCAAGTTTGCTCTCTGAGTGACCTGCCCTTCACATGTTATCACACATAAAAATTCTACCCACATTTTGTGTTTCAAAATCTGTTCCTCCTTTGATGCTTTTTCCAGCTTCTGAGCCAAACTGATTTATCCTTTTTTCTGATTGATAAAATCAAAACACATTAATATTACAAATGTCTTATAAATGACATAGGTCAATTGCCCAGTTAAAATAGTCATCCATCCAATTACTGTCACAACAGATAATCAATCAGACTCTGCTTGAATAGTCGTACCAACAAGAAGTAGTAGATAGGAGAAATCCCATTTTAATCTCCAGAAGGCTCAGCTCTCAGGATCTTCACGTTCAGGTTGCCCAGATTCTGTGCAGAGCTGAAAGGAAAGTCAAAACACTGCACACTACATAAGTGGAAGCATGCAAATATTCAAGCAAAATGTATTTTTCTTTACATTAACAAAACCACTTCAGTCTCCCCAGAGACTGTCTACCCCTAGACCTCAAACATTCCCCTTGTCTGAGAGTGCAGAATATATTGGCCGGTAACCAGAAAGGATCTTTGCACTGTAAGGGGGCATTTTCTTTCTTTCAGAATGGGAGCAGCGAGGGAAACGGGACCTACCTTTAACACACACACACACACACACACACACCTACTTCCCTACATTAACTTTGCAAAGTCAATTCAAATTGAGAGGAGGGATATGGGAGTTAACTTATCCCCTCTGCTTTTATAGATTGTATATATAGAAAATAATATTTTTAGAAAATAATTTCTTGAGAAATAAGATGGAAAATAAGAGACCCAATAATAAAGAATGCCTCAACATCTTTTACTAGATAAATCAAATTCACTGTGACAAGTCACCTATATTATAAAATAACTTGCTTTATTTTCAGAATCTGACAGAAAGAGAAACAGTGGTAAATCCAAGTTGCTGCTTTTCCTCAGTTCTTGATCAAATATGTGGAAACAGTAGGACAAAACAGAGTCTATATTTGCATAGATGAAAAGGAAACTCACAAATCTATGTAACAGCCATTGTGAAAAAATCTCTTCAAATCTAATGATTTTTTTGTATCATCATTCTATCCTAGTAATACTGCAAAATATTTTTTAAAACTCGTGACTAACGGATTTTTGTCTAATTTTAGTAATTTTAATTAGGTTTTATTCTCCCAAACTTTTATAGAAATACTCCTGGCTTTGCCAGTATGTCTAGTAAATTTGGAGATACTATTTCCAAAAGAAAATGTGTCTTTAATTTTCATGAGTAAGCATTTTCCCCTTTGAAAAGGGACTCCTGTCATACAACAAAATTACTTTGCAAGGAAAAATGAATGCATTGGTGAATTAATCATTACCTCAGATTGTAATGCTGGGAAAAGTCATTGTATGTTATTACCCATTTTATCTTCATAGAAAGATTGACCTCTGTGATAAAAGAGCAAAAAGAGGAAGGTATGTCTATAAATTGTAGGAGTCAGTAAAAATACAGGTTGTCATTGAGGACTTTAATTTTTAAAAAATAATGTAGGATGAAAGTAATTTTCAAAGTCATCTAGCACAATAAAAAATGTACATACCTTGTGGCCCAGAATTTACATTTTTAGAAAAACTATCATATACGTGCAAAAAAAACACATATGTACAAAACTACTGGTAAAAACAAAAAATGAATCTTTATAAAATAAATGTCTAGGAGATATCTAGGAGATAGCTAGGGCATATTTATAAGCTGGGATACAGCATATCAGTTAAAGTAAATGAGCTAAATTTAATGTATAAAAATAAATTTCAATACATAATGATAAAAGACTAATAAAATGGCAAGGTGGTACAAAATATATGACACATTTATAAAGAAGCAAAAAATATATATGCTCTTCAATAATGTGTACATTTGATATATAGATGTATTAAAAAGGTTGCAAGTACATATACTAACTTCGTGATAATATCTATTTCAAATGAAGGTGAGGTGACTAAACATGGGGGAAGGGACTTCAAATTGACCTATAATATATGTTAGTGATTGTATAAAAACAGATAAAACAGTATGACCAAATTATAACACTTTTAAATTCTGGTTGGTGGATAATTGTTTCTGTATTATATTTTCTTTGAATATTTCTTCACTTTAGAATTTCTGAACAATGGCCACAGGAAAACCCAGGTAATTAATTTAGTAAAATGTTAGTTATTTAAGTAAAGATAAGCATCCCTTTGTTGATTATTTGGTGTGTTTAACATTAAGCAGCCTTTACCTAGCAAGACTTTAAGCAGAATTTGAACCTGTTCTTAGCCTGTATGTATTAGGATGACAGAAACTTCAAACCACTTTAACCAAGATTTCTGGACTTATTTATGATAGTACCTATTTTAGTGATATAGCCAGACATAGATCCCAGGATTCTTTGAAATTTGGGCTGAAAAAACACAGTATCATGAACTTTTTATTTCTATGAATACACTATTCCACGTCCCAATTCAACTTAGTACTTGAGGAAAAACTCCTGTTATTTTTCAGAAAATACCAAAAGACCTACTACTATTTTTTTAGTTTTTAAAAATATTTATTTATTTATTTATTTATTTATTTATTTATTTATTTATTTAGAATGAGCAGGGGAAGGACAGAGAGAAAGGGAGACACAGAATTTAAAGCAGGCTCCAGGCTCTAAGTTGTCAGCACAGAGCCCAGCGTGAGGCTTGAACTCACAAAGTGCAAAATCATGACCTGAGCTGAAGTCAGATGCTTACCTGACCACTCCACCCAGGTGCACTGACCTGATGCTATTTTTTAATGCCTAATAATTTTTTAGTTTATAAATTGAGATTTGGAGTTTTACCCAAATTTTGGTTTGAAACTGATTGAATTTCAAACACATAAAGGATTTTCCTTCCCCAAGCCCACATGAGAATAGATTGGGCACAATGACAAATGTAGAGCTTCACTATCCCCCAGCTCACAGAGCATTTTCCTTGTGTGGAATTTGTCATCTACCATGTGAGCCATCTGTTAAATGATGATTTCCAATACCTTCCACCACCATGGATGATAAAGGGGCTCTATTCTTTAGTGAGAGTCAAGTACATTTCTGAGTTCCCACCAATCAGACGTTTTTGCTAGGGACTTTGAGTATTGAACATTGGTTCCAAGTAGGGTCAGAGGAGGGGGTAAGATTATTGCAGGTTTGGTGGTACCAGGGACACTTTCCGTAGCAGTAAGCGTCTCAGTAGAGCCTGCAGCTACAGCAAAGTGACTGCATAATGCCAGGAACTGCAACCCTTGGACTGTCCTATGTATGTATGGCCCAAGGTTTTCAGCCTCAATTCTGTGACCTAACTGAATACCTTTTCTGTTAAAAGTATCCAAGTTCCTGTCTGTTGCTTGCAACCAAGAAGTCTGATCTAGATCTACTAAACAGTCATTTGAAACACTCCAAGAGCTAAAAAGACCTATTTATGCATGTTTTGGAACAAAATATAGAGAAAAGTGAAAATTTCAATTTGAAATACAATCTTGGATATATATTATGTCTATATTTAAACAAAGAGGTACAATGGTGTCAAATTTTTTTTTAAATTTTAGTGCAAAGATGAGTTCAGTTAACCAAGAATGCAAGTACATATACAAAATTTCCCATTTCCCTATATGCTGAATAACCTTCAAATTTTCCATTTTAGATTCATGATGTAAGAGGGATGTGAGAGGAAAACCATCATGCCAACCTCAGTGTCACTTGATGCCCTTGCTAGAGTTGGAAACCCACTTAATTGAAGTGGCTAACTCTGTCTTATAAAAAAGAATAATTAGAAAAACATATTAATTTCTCAATATAAGATAAGTTGGTAATTATTATTTAATGACTAAAAATATAGTTCATAGTTCCTAGAAGGACTAACATATTCTTGCCCTCTGAGTTCACAGCTAACATGTAAAAATTTTTGGATTTTTCAATCTTAATATCAGTTGGACTAAATTATCTCTTAATCTCAAAGAAAGTACCAGTTTTAGACAGATTGATATTTTACTTTTAGTGGTATTGCTAATTGTTATAGGTTGAATTGTGTTTCCCCAAAATTCTTAGGTTGAAACTCTAATGAAAATGTAACTATATTTGGAGATTGGGCCTTTAAGAGATAATTATGTTAAAATGAGGTCATTAAGGTGGATTCAAATTCAATCTGGCACATGTCCTTTCAGAAGAGGAATTTGCATCCCAGGAGATGTCAGGGATACATCCAGTGGATTCATTTTGGAAATAAATAGAAACATTGCTCCCTACTACTTAGCCCACTTACCAGGGACACAAATGAGAACGAAAACATGCTGGCAGTAAAATGATAGTTAAAGAGTTTGTAGGAAGGAAGAAAATTGTACAAAGTAGAGTTTGGCAGAACATTCTTAATTCCTAGTTCATGAAATCATTGTACTTTGACTTAGAATTACTTAATTTCCAATTTAATTTTAAAAGATGATATATAGTAAGTCAGCGTTCTGTGTATAATAGATAATCAGGGTTATGGTAAAATTGTTTTCCACAGTGGCTGTACCAGTTTGCCGTCCCACCAACAATGCACGTGGGTTTCTTTTTCTCCAGATCCTCACCAACACCTGTTGTTTATTGTGTTATTGATTTTAGCTATTCTGACAAGTGTGTGACAGGTATGATATCTCATTGTAGTTTTGGTTTGCATTTCCCTAATAAGTGCTGATGAGCATCTTTTCATGTGACTATTGGCTATCTATAAATCTTTTTGAAGAAATGTCTATTTTATCTTCTGCCCATTCATTCATTCTTTGGGTGTAGAGTTTAGTAAGTCCTTTACATATTTTGCATCCTAAGCCTTTATCTGATATGTTATTTACAAATACCTTCTCCAATTCCATATGTTGCCTTTTAGTTTTATTGATTGTTTTTTTCTGTGCAGAAGTTTTTGTTTGTTTGTTTGTTTGTTTTGACGAAGTCCTTGTAGTTTATTCCTGCTTTTGTTGCCCTTTCCTCAGGGTACCTATCTAGAAAAAAAGTTGCCATGACCAATGTAAGAGAAATGAATGCCTGTATTCTCCTCTGGGATATTTATGATTTCAGGTCTCACATTTAGGTCTTCAATCCATTTTGAATTAATTTCTGTATATGGTTTAAGAAAGTGGTCTGGTTTCATTCTTTTGTATGTTGCTGTTTAGTTTTCCCAACACCATTTGTTGATGTGATTATCTTTTCCTCAATGGGTATTCTTTCCTGATTTGCTGAAGATTAATTGATCATATAATTTTGAGTTTATTTCTGGGTTTTCTGTTCTATTCTATTGATCTATATATCTATTTTGTACTAGTACAATATCGTTCTGGTCACTACAGTTTTGTAATATATCTTGAAGTCCAGAATTGTGATGCCTCCAGCTTTGCCTTTCTTTTTCAAGGTTGCTCTGGCTTTTCAAGGTATTTTGTGGGTCTATAGAAATTTGAGGATTGTTTGTTCTAGCTCTGTGAAAATGCTACTAGTAGTTTGTTGGGAATTGCATTAAATGTGTTGATTGCTTTAAGTAGTATAGATAGTTTAACAATATTTATTCTTCTAATCCATGAGCATAGAATGTCTTTCTATTTCTGTGTGTTGTCTTCAATTTCTTTCATCAGTGTTTTATAGTTTCCAGAATACAGGTTTTTACCTGTTTGGTTAGGTTTATTCCTAGGTATCTTATTGTTCTGGGTGCAGTTGTAAGTGGGATTGATTCCTTAATTTCTCTTTCTGCTTCTTCATTATTGGTGTATAGAAATGCAACAGATTTCTGTATGTACATTGTTTTTGTATCCTGCAACTTTACTGCATTTGTGTATCAGTTCTAGCAGTTTTTTGGTGTGTTTTATATATACTATATCATGCCCTCCAATAGTGTGAGTTTTACTTCTTTTTTGCCAATTTGGATGCCTTTTATTTCTTTGTACTGTCTAATTGCCATGGCTAGGACTTCCCGTACTATTGAATAACAGTGGGAAGAGTGGACACCCCTGTCTTAATCCTGACTGTAGACGAAAAGCTTTCTACATTTACACATTGAAGATGCTATCTGTGGGCTTTCCATATACGGCCTTTTTATGTTGAGATATGTTTTTTTAACCCTACTTTGTTGAAGGTTTTTATCATGAATGGATGTTGTATTTTGTCAAATACTTTTCTTGCATTTATTAAATGATCATATGGTTCTTATCCTTTCTTTTATTGTTGTGGTAACACACTGATTGATTTCCAAATATTGAATCACTCTTGCAGCCCTGGAATAAATTGCACTTGATCATGGTGAATTATTTTTTTAATGTATGTTGGGTTTGATTTGCTGGTATTTTGTTGAAAATTTTTGCGTCTTTGTTCATTAAAAATATTGGTTTGTAGTTCTCTTTTATTGTGGTGTCCTGATCTGGTTTTGGTATCAGGATGATGTTGGTCCCATAGAATGAGTTTGGAAGTTTTCCTTCCTATCTTATTTTATTTTTTCTTTGAAACAGTTTGAGAAGAATAGGCATTAACTCCTTAAATGTTTGATAAAATTCACCTGTGAAACCATCTGGTCTTGGACTTTTGTTTGTTGAGAGTTTTTTGATTACTGATTCAATTTCTTTACTGGTTACAAGTCTGTTCAAATTTTCTATTTCTTTCTGTTTCAGTTTTGGTAGACTAGGTTTCTAGGAATTTATCCATTTCTTCTAAGTTATCCAATTGGTTGGCATACAGGTTTTCATATTTTCCTATAATTCATTGTCTTTCTGGTATGTTTGTTATTTCTTTTCTCTCATTTGAGATTTTATTTCTTTTTTTTAATTGTTTTATTTAAAAAATTTTTTATGGTTTTTATTTATTTTTGAGAGACAGAGACAGTGCGAGCAGGGGAGGGTCAGAGAGAGAGGGAGACACAGAATCTGAAGCAGGCTCCAGGCTCTGAGCTGTCAGCACAGAGCCCAACGTGGGGCTCGAACCCACGAACTGTGAGATCGTGACCTGAGCCGAAACCGGATGAACCACCCAGGCGCCCCGAGATTTTATTTCTTTGAGTCTTTTCTCTTTTGTTCTCGGTAAGTCTGTCTAGAGATTTATCAATTTATTGTTTGTTTGTTTGTTTGTTTGTTTTCCCCAAAAAACCAGATTCACTGATCTGTTTTGCTGTGTCTTTTTTTTTTTTTTTTAGCTTCCATATCCTTTATTTCTGCTTTAATCTTTATTATTTCTTTCTGCTCCTTTTTAGGTTTTGTTTGTTGTTCTTTTCCTAACTGTTTTAGGGATAAGTTTACTTTGTCTATTTGAGATTTTTCTTGCTTCTTGGGGTATGCCTGTATTGCTATAAACTTCCCTCTTAGAACTACTTTTGCTGCATCCCCAAGGTTGTAGACTGTTATATTTTCATTTGTTTCCATGTATTTTTTAATTATTTTTTTGATTTCTGTTGACTCATTTATTGCTTGGTAGCATGTTATTTAACCTCCATGTATTTGTGGTCTTTCTAGATTTTTTCTTATGGTTGATTTCTAGCTTCATAGCACTGTGGTCAGAAAAGATACATGGTATGACTTTGATGTTTTAGAATTTTTTGAGGCTTGTTTTGTAGCTTAATGTGTGATCTATTTTGGAGAATGTTTCATGTGCACTTGAAAAGAGTGTGTATTCTGCTGCTTTAGGATAAAATGTTCTGAATATATTAGTGAAGTTCATCTCATCCAGAGTGTCATTCCTAGCCATTGTTTCCTTGTTGATTTTGTGTTTGGATGATTTGTCCATTGACACAAGTGGAGTGTTAAAGCTACTTACTATTATTGTATTATTCTTGATTAGTTCCTTTATGCTTGTTATTACTGTTTTGTGTATTTGGGTGCTTTCATGTTGGATGCCTAAATATTTCTAGTTCTTCTATCTTCTTGTTGGATTGTACCCTTTATTATTGTACAGCATCCTTCTTTGTCTCTAGTTGCAGTCATTGTTTTAGAGTCTTTGTCGGATATATGTATTGCTACTTTGACTTTATTTTGACATCCATTTTCATGATGAATGTTTCTCCACCCTCTTTCTTTCAATCTGCAGGTGTCTTTAGGTCTAAAATGAGTCTCCTGTAGGAAGCATATAGATGGGTCTATCATCCTCTATCTTTTGATTAGAGCTTTTAGTCCATTTACACTCATAATAATTGATAGATATGTATTTATTGCCATTTTACTACTTGTTTTGTGCTTGTTTCTGAAGATTCTCTTTGAACCTTTCTTATCTTTCTCTCTTTCATGGCTTATATTTTCTTTAGTAATATATTTGGAATTTTTTCTTTTTTTCCTAACATATTTATAAGTGGTATTTGATTTGTAGTTGCCAAAGTTTGTATGTAACATCTTCTGCATGTAGCAGTCTATAATAAGTTGATGGTCTTTTAAGTTGGAACTCATTCCTTACTCCTCTCCTCCTCACGTTTTAGGTATATGGTCTCATACTTTACTTCCTTTTATTTTATGAATTCCTTGACTGTTTTTTTAACAGAAATACTCTTTTTACTACATTTATATTGTCATTTTGATCTTTCCCCTTCACTCAAACAAACAGTCCCCTTCACTATTTCTTGCAGGGCTAGTTTAGTGGTCACAAGCTCCCGTGGTTTTGGTTTGCCCAGGAAACCCTATCTCTCCTTCTATTCTGCATGATAGCCTTGCTAAGTAGAGTGTCCTTGGCTGCAGGTTTTCCCTCTCAGCACTTTGCGTATATCAGGCCACTACTTTCAGGCTTGGAACATTTCTTCTGAAAAATCTGCTGATAGCCTTACGGAATTTCCTTTGTATGTATGTAACTGTCTTCTTTTGCTGCTTTAAAAAATTAATGTTTATTTATTTTTGAGAGAGAGAGAGACAGACAGACAGACAGAGCATGAGCAGGGAAGGAGTGAAGAGAGAGAGGGAGACACAGAACCCAAAGCAGGCTCCAGACTCTGAGCCGTAAGCACAGAAGCCTGACCCAGGCTCAACCTCACGAGCTGAGAGATCATGACCTGAGCCAAAGTCAGATGCTTAACTGACTGAGCCACCCAGGCGCTCCTTGTTTTGCTGCTTTTAATATTTTTTTATCACTGTATTTTGCTGTTTTAATTACAATATATCTTGGTGTAGATCTGCTTTTGTGGTTTATTTGGGTGTTCTTTGTGCTTATTGGAATTGGATATCTGTTTCCTTCTAGAGATTAGGCAAGTTTTCAGGTATTATTTCATCAAATAAATTCTCTGCTCCCTTTTCTGTCTCTCCTTCTGGGATCCCTGTAATACATATGCTATTATGGTTAATAGAGTCACTGAGTTACCTTCATTTATTCTCATTGTACATAATTCTTTTCTCTCTCTTTTGTTCAGCTTGATTTCTTTTTGTTACTCTGTTGCCTAGGTTATTAATTCATTCCTCTGCTTCCTCCAGCATGCCCCTTTATTCAAGAGTGCTACACTTGCTCTGCTGTTGTGTCCTGGCCAATTTATCCTTCAAACTACTCATCTGCAGAGGCTCTTTTTTGCCTGTTGTGGGTAATATTTGGTCAAGGCCCTGAATGTGGCACATTTTACCTAATTGTGCCCTGGTTTGCTTGTGAATTGAGACCTGTTTCCACTGCCACCTGAACTGAGGCCTCACAAAACTCATTGGTAGGGAGTTGTGGTGTTGGCAAGGGTTTGAGCTGGGCTTCTCGGGAGGTGGCTTGCCGTACTGGGACTGAGGCAAGCATGACTGGGAGGGGCGGTCCCACTGGAACACAGGAGTGCAGGGCTTGGTGTAAGCAGGTTAGGTAGAGTGTAAGCACTGTGCTGGTCTTCACAGGTAGTTTTGTGTTTATGCCTTGGGGCAGGGAAGGGAAATGGGGCTTGCCAGTTCATTTGTTCCTGGAGGGATCTCTCTGTGAATATTACCTCTCTGGGACATGTTCCAAGATGAAAGCTAACCTCCCCACTCTGTGCTCCAGGTATTTTTTCAGTGGCTTTTTCCATGATGTATATCCACAAGCTGTTGGCCCTGTGTTTAATTCAAGAGCAGCCCCAAGGCCCTGCAAGCTCTTCCAGAGCTGAGGATTCTGCACTTTAAAACTTCAGGCTTTAAATCCTCCTGGTTTCAGGAACTCATGAAATCATGCCCCCAGCTTTCCAAGCCAGCGCTAGGGCATTCGTTTTCCCTTTGTGCTTCCTTGTGTGCTAGTCCATCTTCACCCTTCTCTGCCTGTCCACCCCTGCAGCCATGATCCATTTCTTTCCCAAGCCGTGTCTCTGCACTTCCTACTTTCTTTTATGTGGCCTCTTCTCTATTTTTAGTTGTTGAGTTTATCCTGCCCGCTTCCAGGTTGATTTCTGCAGTGTTTAGGATGATTTGATAGTTATCTAGTTGTATTTGTGACCCAAGGTGAACCTCATACTCTTACTGTATTCCTCTGCTCTGCCATGGTGCTTTTCTATTGGTGTACTTTTTAGGGAAAATGTATACATATAACTATAGCTTTAAAGGTGGATTGTTATATAATCCTTCAGAAAGTATCTATTGTTTTCCTATCAGCATTGTTTGGTCATCAGCAAATTTGACAATCAATTATGAATTGATTTTGAAAAATGGAGTACTTGTCTAAGCTGTATTCATGGGGTATAGATGTTTATATTTTAAAATTTGTTTTATTAAAAATTTTTTTTATGTTTAAGAGAGATGAGGGAGGGGCAGAGAGAGAGAGAGAGGGAGACACAGAATCCAATGCAGGCTCCAGGCTCCAAGCTGTCAGCACAGAGCCTGATACAGGGCGTGAACTCATCTTTGGTGAGGTCATAATTTGAGCCTGAAGTCAGACACTTAACTGACTAAGCCACCCAGGTGCCCCTAAAATTTATGTTTCAATGCTAATTAAAAAAAAATTTATAATGTTTATTTATTTATTTTTGAGAGAGAGAGGGAGCACAAGTGGGGAAGGGACAGAGAGAGAGAGAGGGAGACACCGAATCCAAAGCAGGCTCCAAGCTCCGAGCTGTCAGCTCAGAGCCCAATGTGGAGCTCAAACCCATGAACCCTGACATCATGATCCAAGTTGATTGGATGCTTCACCAGCTGAGCCTCTCAGGCACTCCTCGATGCTAATTTTTATCAATTTTTTATTTTAATAAATTAAAGTTGGGGAAATATCTTTACACTTGGAATTAGACCTGGAAGAGATTTTCCCAGAGTTACATAGTTAGCAGCAGAGCTGGTTCTAGAATACAAGACCCCTGAGACCTGGTCCTTGTCTCAGAGACCACTGAACTATACTTCCTCAAGAAAGAATTTCCCAGTCATGGACTCAGACCCAGCCAATAACACGGAGAGTGCCAAATCCTAATCACCACACCAATGCAGTCAGAAATCTGAGTGTTCTTTCCAACTCTGCCATTTCCCAATTCTATAAACTTAAACACTCAGCTTGTCAATAGTTTAGCGTCCTTTTGTGTAAAATGCCATGGGTCCCTTATAATACAAATATTCTATAATAGTGAATGTAAGTAAAAATACTACTCTAGATATAAATATCTTTATTTATGAGTATATTATTCCTATTACTTTTGAATAGCTTTCCCTTCTTTTTTAAAATTTGGTCTTAAGTACTTTCTTATTCTATTTACTATAATGTTTACCATTTTATTGCAGACTAGTAGTAGCTGGCATCTTCTACTACACAAAATCCAGAATGGAAAAAAATAGATTTTGAAGAAACGTAGATAATTATTAGTGGAAAAGAAACTAGTATAGTTCTGAGAAAACTATTTATGAGCTACTTAAACCCATAATTATTTAAAAGTTTCTTTTCTAAATAATTTCTGATTTAAATAAAAATTACAAGAGTCATACATATAATTCTTGTCCAAGAATTTTACCAACAGTCTTCATATATTAACATTTTACCATATTTCCTTTATCATTCTTTCTAAATAAATAGGTAGAAAGGTAGAAAATTTTTCTCTAACTCATCAAACAATAAACTATAGACATGATGTCCATTTATCATAAACACTTAAATATTTTTCTAAGAACATAATCATAGTCTAGTTTTCAAAGAAGCAAATTAACATTGATGCAAGACCTTATTGTGATTTCACCAATATCTGTATTAATGAGAGTTGAGCCAAAATAAATCCAACATTGTGTGTTATATTTAGTTCTCATATTATGTTAGTCTCCTTTACTTTATTGTTTTTTCTTTGCATTTTGTCATTGATAGTCTTGAAGAATAAAAGACAGTTACTTTTTACAATATCCCTCAGTTTGAATTTGTCTGTTGTTTTCTCATGATTATATTGCGAGTATACACTTTTGGTAGAAATGCTACAGCACCAACGCTGAGCCCTTAATATGTCGTGGCTGGGAACACCTGCTGTTGATTTGTCGCATTACGGGCAATGTTAATTTGATCATCCAGTTGAGGTGATTTCTGTCAAATTTTTCCCCTGTAATGTTACTAGTTTACATTTTCTGATTATTAAGTAACTTGTCAAGGGGCGCCTGGGTGGCTCAGTCAGTTAAACATCTGACTTCAGCTCGGGTCATGGTCTCAGGATTTGTGGGTTTAAGCCGTGCTGACAGGTCAGAGCCTGGAGCCTGCTTCAAATTCTGTGTCTCCTTCTCTCTCTGCCTCTCCCCTGCTCACGCTCTTCCTTTCTCTCTCCAAAATAAATAAACATTAAAAAAAAACTTTTAAGTAACTTGTCAAGAGATATGCCAAGATATAAATATCTGCTTACTTTTGATGGACTAATTGTTAGCATTTATTGAATATTCTGACTGAGTCAATTATTGTAATAAAAAAGGAAATAAAATATTATAATAGTGGTTGGCAAATGGTGATTTTTAAATGTCATTATTATACATTTATTGATTAGCATATTACTAAAATGTAATTTGTCCTCCTCCAGTTATGTATTTACTTATTTATATCAGTATGAGTAATAAATTCCTATTTTATTGAATTAAATATATTACTTTATTTTGATATTCAAGCTGTAATACCAGTTCCTTAAGTTGGCTCTAGGCCCTTTGAGAGTCTTCCATAATTCTTTGTGCATTTACTTACATTCTGGCTCAGAATTATTCCAGGATTATGTTGGTGTTTTCCTACCCCAGTTCTGGAATCAACAATTTTCCCAAAAATTCTTGGTTCTGTTCAGTAGAAAGTGGTATTTAGAAACCAAAATCCTATGGGTGTCTGGGTGGCTCAATCAGTTAAGCATGTCCTCCTTGGTTTTGGCTGAGGTCATGAACTTGCGGTTCCTGAGTTCAAGCCCAGTAACTGGCTCCACACTGCCGCTCCCGCTGCTTGGGATTCTCTGTCTCCCTCTGTCTCTGCCCCTCCCCTGTTCATGATCTCTCTCTCTCTCTCTCAAAATAAATATTTTTTTAAAAAGAAGCCAACATCCTAATATTAGGTATATTCATTGGGGAGCCGTTGCTTTTACACATTTTTAGAGTACAGAAACAGATAATTATCCCACTGATATTGCAAAGCACAATCCAAATTCACAGGTCTTATTCTGTCTTCTTAGTTTCTATTTTGTTTCTCTCTTCTCTGAGTAAGAAACCTGTCTGCCATTTCCACAAAGTTTTTATATATGTGCTCAATCCTAGAAAGCCTAGAAAGTGATTTTAGAACTGTTCATTCCTGCTTTTATCCAAGGAGGAGATGCTTGGATTTCAATTTATTTTGAGTGTTTTTAGAAAGTATTTTTTCTTTTGTATTTTAGCTTGGGAGTATATAGTCTATTCACTATGTTAAAGGTGAACAGTTTTGATATTGAGTTTGAAATGTTATTAATTTGAAAATATTTGTTAGTATATTCTAGTTTGTATTAAATTTTACAGTATTGTGTATTTTATTTAGTTTTTTCTGTATAAATCATATATTAGCATGATTATGAAAGTCAGACGTGTAGAAAAAGGAATACAGGAATCCTCTGCTTTCTGGAAATCACAGTAATATATTATATTATATTTTATTTTACAGTCCAAATTTTATTTTAAACCACAAATAGTCATCAGGTGGCTACGACTATCAATGTTTCATTAAATCACATAGAACTTAGGTACAAAAGCACCACTGATTATTGGCTCCAGAAAAAATGTGAAAAAATTAAATATGCACAGTAAAAACACCATCATATTCACAGGACTAAAATTTTAAAGCAAGTGCATTGAATGCTGAATCAATCTTACACATAGCTTTCACATTATTAAATTTACATTTATTTTGCTTGATAATGATGGACATTTCCAAAAAGCCTGACTATGAGAAGCTAGAATGTTCATCCTTATTTTTTGTATCCCAATTAATAGAATCCTAAAAAATTAGTGTTTACAAAATACTTGGTAAAGATTACCTTTAAAACTTGTCCCGTGAAGTACATAAAATCATCCCCCATTTTTTATGGCAATTCATTCCCCCTTGTTCCCTACAGATTCCATTTTCTGTGCCTCTTCAGCTTTACTTTCAACATTTTCATAGTTTTACGAAAGACCTGCGTTAGTACAGTAAAGACTTTTTTTTTCTTTTAAGTGGAAATACTCTCTAGATTTCTTTCCGTTAACAAAAACAGTTACTAATGTGGGTCTTTGGTAAAAGCAAAATGGCTTAATGTGAACTTTCAGAAAATGGGGGACATCCTTTGCTTTAGGCTATTTCAGTTTACAAAAGGTTTCATAGGGATGCTCTACTTTTGGATAGCAGGGGAAACATGTATTCAGAGGATATTGCAAATAGACAATTTCTACCTACTTTTTGAAAGTAGCTAATCTTATGACTATCTATCTATCACTTCTCAGCTTCTTGCACATGTTTTATTTTCCTCTCGTTCTTACATATAAAAGGTGACATCCTGAAGATACCCTTATTGATAGCTCACATAACAATAAATTCTGAAAATTGCTCCATTTTAGTTTTTCCTTATTCATTTTCACAGTTGCGTTGTACTCGATCAGCTACACCGTATAGATGTACCAGAGTTCATTCAATCACTCCTCTGTGTAGGGACATTTATATTGTGTCCAGTATTTTGTAGTAACAAATTATGTTGCAATAAATATCCTTAAGCACATTATCTGTATTTTAGTATTACTGGAGATGTATTTTTTGATAAATTTCTAAAGTTGGGATTCTGAATCCATAAGTAAGCAAGTATTTCTGGTAGTTTTTACCATATTCTCCTCCACAAGGTTTTATAGATTTGTGTTCCCAGCAGTAATATATGAGACTCAGCCTCTCCAGTCCCACCAATAGATGTGTTGTTTTACCTTTTAATTTTTTGAAATTTGAAAAGTAAATGTAGTATCCCAGTGATGTGTTCAATTGCTTTCCTCTAATTATGTGTGATGCTGAACATGCTTTTATGTTTAAAAATAGTATTTTTACCTTTTGTTTGAGAATTACCCATCACAAATTTTTGTCCGTTATGCTTTCAGATTTTGCAATTTTTCTCTCAATTTTTAAGAGTTCTTTGTATATTTGAACTATTAGTCCTATTTCTGTGATATGTGTTATAAATATTTTCTTCCAGTTTGCTAGTTATATTTCTTTTTCATTCATGGTGTTTTTGTCATGCCATTTAAAAATATGTATAGCCCATTAATCATTCTTTTATTGTTTCTGGATTTTCAGTCATAATTAAAAAGTTTTCCTTTACCACAGTTAAGGAACATTTTCTTTTGTAATTTTTCTTCTACAGTAAGTTTTGTACTTGTTAAATCTTCACTATATATTCATCAGTGTCACCTTATTTTCACCAATTTTTCCCCCTCATTTTGACTAATAGCTGTTAGGTATTTAAGTGTACCTTCAATATGTTTCATCTTTTAATGTAGTTGGTATTAGCTGATTTGCTATTAGGCAATAGTGTATGATCTTTTTTGAGAGATAAGTGCCTACCATTAAAATTAATAATTTTTTATTATAGAATCTACTAACTTAGAAAAATTAAGAACAGTTTATGGGGCTAAAAATTCCATGTTAATAAATTTATGATGATGTAAATTATGTGAGCTTGTTTACTAACAAATGACAGTAAATGAAGCTAGGTAAATGTCAGGCACTAAATCATTTAAGACATTGTAAGATATCCTACTTATTTTGGATTTCTTTCTAAGAGAAAAAAGCAATACATTTTTTTACCAATAATTTTTAGTAGATTTTTAATTACTAAACTGACTAGATGATTGTCTTATGATACTGTGGCTCTAATGTGAATAATGAGAGAGAATGTATAAAACTTAAAAAAAGAGTTAAGATACTGAAATATGCTGGTTTGTTCAGAAGAGTATTTGTAATGAAAGTGGATAGATTTAAGATATATTTAGAAAATAAAATCAATATGTTTAGCAGTGGCAGAATTTGGTATGATATTGAGTAATCCAAGATAAAATTCAAAGTTTTTTGTAGATCAACTGCATGCATAGTTATAACAATCATTTAGTATTAAAAAACTATAGAAGAAAAGTAGCTACCATTAAAATCAATAATTTCTTTATTATAGAACATACTAACTTTGAAAAATTAAAAATAGTTTATGGAGCTAAATAGCTCCATGTTAATACATTTATGATGATGTAAATGATGTGAGCTTGTTTACTTAAAAATGATAATAAATGAAGCTAGATAAATGCCAGGCACTAAGAAGGCTGGAAAGAGATGGCAAGTTGAATTTTTGAAAATGTTAAATTTTAGATGACTATGGAACCTGCAAGTGGAGGTTCAATAAATAGTTGGATATATGGGCCAGTTCCCAAGAGAATTTTCTTGGATAAAGTTAGCGATTTAAACATCTTTAACAGAAGAGGACAAGTTTTGTTCAATAAATTGTGGAAGTACTGTAATCATAATCTACATGTGACATTATAGAAGGGGAAATGAACAAATATTGAAAGAAAAGTTTCTGAATATTATACATACAGTTGTATTTCAATGAATCTATTCATCCCAACAGAAACTCTGGGCTTGGAAAGAAAACTTCAAATGGTTTGTGGGTAGGTGTAGCTGAGGCCAGATTTTCTGGTCAACCAACTAGGACAATTATAGGTGCAAAGTCTCCTTTACTACTGATTTTTTTTTTTTTAAGGAAGGCCAATAGGCCAGAGGATTTTTGCTAAACAGACAGAATTCTAGGCATGTCTTCCCCTGAAACCTTACAAAGCTACAATGGGTGGTAGGAAAAGGAAGGAGGCATGCATATTGGAACTCACACAGGGTAGCTGCTGTTGCTTAGTACCAGGTCAGCAACACAAAGCTTCTGATCCATATACTGCACAGTGTTTGTAAGTCCTGTAACCGACTGAACCTTCGTGAACTTTGAAAGCATAATGCAGCAATGTATTTGAAAGAGTTAATGAGGGAAGTCAAGAGCAATAAAAGATCACAAGACAAGGAGTTTGGTCTAGCCAAAGAAAATGGTGATAAATTGTAACCAGGTGTCCTTTATTTCCTGATTCCTCAAGTACTGCACACTCAGCTTTCTCTGCTAGAAAGGGAAGCTTGTGAAATTCCATACAACATTTGTCAAGCTCAATGATTCCTTGCAAGATTTCAGAATTCTTTGCTTTAATGTTAACTACCTCAGAGGCAGACGAGATAAACAATTTGGAAATTATATATGTAGTAAAAGAAAATCTAATGTTTATTGTGCTATAGGAAATTCATAGGAAAGCCTTAACAACATCCTGTTGTTTTCTGCTTTAATCTTTAAAGACAAAGAAGGTCTAATTGTGCCATTGCTCATGTACACAGGTCAAAAGCTAAGTTGTGAAGCATTCCATAATTATATGCTGACTTTTTGCCACACATATACTAAAATTCCTATGAATGTACTTCATACATTATTTGTGTTCTCTCTGAGTTTCTTCACAGGGCCAACCTCTGTTCAATCGCATGCTGCACTATTTGTATTATTCTGTGTTTTTATATTAGTATTTCTTTTAGGTCATGTTATTTTACTGGATTATATGGGCACAAAAACATTCAAAGAACTCTCCATTGTATGGTAAGAGGATAAGGCAAAGCCTGAGATACAGAACAGAGAAACCATCTGAGAAGAGGCAAAGTATGAGAACAGTTACTCACATCGGTCTAGAAAATATCATGGACTGAAGGGGGAGGAGGAGGGAGGGAAAGGGAGTGATGGTCATGGAGGGGGGCACTTGTGGGGAGAAGCACTGGGTGTTATATGGAAACCAATTTGACAATAAACTATTAAAAAATACAAAAATAGTAATTCAAAGGGAAACATGCATCCTGATGTTTTAGCAGTATTGTGTACAATTGCCAACCTACAGAAACAGCTTGTGTCCATTGAGTGATTAATGGATAAAGAAGATGTGGTATATATACATATACACATGGAATATATTCAGCCACAAAAAGAAACGAAATCTTCCCATTTGCAATGGCATGGATGGAGCTAGAGAATATAATGCTAAGTAAAATAAGTCACTTAGAGAATGACAAATACCATGTGCTTTCACTCATATGTGGAATTTAAGAAATAAAACAAATAAGCAAAAGAAAAAACAAGAGAGGCAAACCAAGAAACATACTCTTAACTATAGAGAACAAACTGGTGGTTACCCAAGAGGAGGTGTGGGGGGGGGATGGGGGATGGGGATTAAGGAATGCACTTATTGTGATGAGCACTGAGTGTTGTATGGAAGTGTTGGACCACTCTATTTTACATGTGAAAACTAATATTACACAGTGTGTTAACTAAATGGAATTTGGACAAAAGCTTTTAAAAGGCTCAGGAAAACGTAATAGAGAGGGTGATATGTGAATTGCATTTTAAATGTCACAGTGGTTCTGTGAATGAGAGTAGGAAAGCGCATCTCTGGCCAAGAGAAGAGCCTGGAGTATGAAACAGGAGGCTGAAGAAAAGAGATTGCAACTGATGAAGAGTTGGCTGGGTTATTTTGCCTGTGGAGACTTGACTGAATGAGCATTCACCTACTGTCACTCGGGACTTGGGGTTCAATTGTTAGGTGGCAGTGCAACCTAATAACACACAGTATTTCCAGAGTCTTTGCTCTGCTTTGTACCATCACTGCCCTATGTCCATAAGAATTTCTGGGGCAGAAACAACAGTATCTTCCTGTTGCAGGGATCTTTTACCCAGGATCCTTGATTATCACACTGGAATTAGATCTGCTGGTTTTACTGCAGTAAAGTAAATATGAAAGGGAGGAAATTAAAGCAATGTGATTTGTAACAATAACAACAAAAAGAAAATAGACTGACCAGAGTATGGCAATAAACAAACCCTTCTCACCCAAAGGATACAAGGCAGGGCTCCTATTCTTGTTCCAGGTTGAGGAAAGGGATAAAATGATAGAAAAATCCCTTGTATCTAAAAAGTCAGTGAGGAAGAAGAAAGAACATTCTTTTGCACTTCAAGGAAATACACTTTTCTATGTGAGCATTTTCATGGAGCTGTTCGTCAAAATAGCAACACCCAAAATTACTTTCCTCCAGGTATTTCAGTGTTCAGATACAGAGCCTCAGGGAATATTCTAGCCATATTGACAAGTGGATAATTAACCCATGTTTGCAAGATGCATATTTTTTGGAAGGGGTATGTAGCCTTCTGGTGTCTTGACAATTGAATGCTTCTTTACTACTTGAGCCAGCAGTAAGTAAAAGATTCATTTAAAAAATACTTAAATTTAATTTTCTTAAATAAAAGTCATGTTTACATTTCTTTCTATTTTTTCCAAATAAGGTTACAGAGAAAAGTTGTAATAAACCAATTTTCAAAATAGGTCCCCTTATTTCAAAAGATCTCTCTCTCGCTCTTTCTCTTTTTCAAAAGTAGTAATCATGTTAAGGCGCAGAAACAAATTCACTCTGTCATGATCTGGTTGTTGTTTGCACATTAAGAAAAAGGGAGGGGCACCTGGGTGGCTCAGTTGGTTAAGTGTCCGACTTTGGTTCAGTTCATGAACTCACCATTCATGAGTTCAAGCCCCACATCGGGCTCTGTGCTGACAGCTCGGAGCCTGGAGCCTGCTTCAGATTCTGTGTGTGTGTCTCTCTCTCTCTCTCTGCCCCTCCGTGCTCATACTCTGTCTCTCACTGTCTCTCAAAAATAAATAAACATTAAAAAAAAAGAAAAAGGGAAAGGAAATACATTCAATTTATGATATAAGAAATTGAAAAAAAGTGACAACCTATTATCAGATGAGTGAGTGAGTTCAGAATATTCCACAGCATTATTTTTTCAGAGATGGAAAGGATATGCTCCTGGATGGGTATAAATAAATATATCACTATTGAGTTTATGGAATGCCATGAGGACAAGTAGCTTGAAGAGCATTCTGCAGCCCACCATCTGGTAACATTCTTAGAACTAGAGAGTTTGCACTTACATAAAAAATAAAACTTTCAAGTTATTAAATATGAATAAGAAAAGAAAGAAAGTAATGCCAAAACTTGGAAGCAACCAAGATGCCCTTCAGTAGATGAGTGAATAAATAAACTGTGGTACATCCAGATAATGGAATACTATTTGGATCTAAAGGGAAATGCACTATTATTGAAATGAAAATATATGAAAGAATCTTAAGTGCATATTAGTTAAGTGAAAGAAAAAATCTGAAAAGGCTACCTACTCTATGATTCCAACTATGTGACATTCTGGAAAAGGCAACTCAATGGAGAGAGTAAAAAGCTCAAGGTTTCCAGGATTCGTGGGGAGGAATAATAAATAGGCAGAGCATAGAGGATTTTTAAGGCAGTGAAACTATCTTGGTAGATATATGCTATATTGGTAGATCATATCCTCATACATTTGTCCAACCCCATAGAATACACAATGCCAAGCAAGAGTGAACTATAATATAAACTATGAACTTCAGATGATTATGATGTATCAATCTAGGTTCATCAATTATAACAAGTATAACACTCCGGTGGGGGGTATCAGTAGTGGAGCTGGCTGTACATGTGTGCTTCAGGTATAGGGGATACCTCTGTACCTTCTGCTCAAAACTGAATCTAAAGGTGTTCTAAACAATAAAGCCTATAAAAAAGAAATGAGTTATCAATCCATGAAAAACATGGAGTGAAAGCAAATGCATATTATTATGTGAAAGGAGCCAATCTGAAATGTCTCTGTGTAATTCCAATTACATGACATTCTAGAAACGGCATAGATACGGAAACAGTAAAAAAAAAAATCAGTTGTGCTAGGGGATAGGGAAAAGGGAGGGATGAATAGGCAAAGCACAGAGGATTTTAGGGCACTGAAATCGTTCTCTATGATGCCATAATGGTGGGTATATGTCATTATTCATAGGCCCAAACTTAAAGAATGTACAAATCTAAGAACTCTAATGTCAGCAGTGGACTTTTGATGATAATGGTGTGTCAATATAGGTTTATCAATGATAACAAATGTACATGCCATTCTGGTGAGAGATGTCGATCATAGGAAGGCTGTGCATGTGTACAGACAGGGAGGTATAGGAGAATTCTTTGTACTTTCTACTTAATTTTCTATGAATCTAAAACTGCTCTTAAAATGATCTCCATGAAAAAAGAAGAAGAAAAGAATACCAAATGGAAGCAACCAAACTGAAACTCAAAGAAGTGACTCATATTAAGAAGATACCTGGAAGAAAAACCCTTGGCTTAGTCTAAAGCTTGTCCACTTGTCCACTTTTAGATACAATGTTGCTGGGAGGTAGGATATCTTATGAACATGTTTCAAACAATGCATTACTTCATGACAAAAATGTAAGGGATATTGATCTGTTTGATGAGCCCTATCTCAAGAATACAAACTAATAGCCAGGCAAATGTGTGTAAGAGCCTCAAGTTTCAATTTTAGAAAGGAAAATTAATCATTTTCCAGGAACCATGAAGTAGGAAATTTATAATTTTGGCAACTTGTTTGTATTTAATTTTGTGAAGTCTTGTTTTTTTCCTTTTAGTGATTAGCAGTAAAATCCACTGGCTTGTTTATTTTTAGTGGCAAGAAAGAAACTAAAGAACAAGGGAGACAGCATCCCCATTTGACTTCAATTTGGGGGAAGACAAATCCCAAAGGATAGATTAGTTGGTTGCAACCACAAATGTAAAAATGAAGAAATATGAGTCCCTTTGGCAAAGTGGAGAAAGAGGAAAAAAAGGAGGAGCTGGCTGTGATGTGGTTGGAGATGAGCCCAAAAGGCAATGCACAGAACGGTTCTGAACATTTTTGATGACAATTCATCATGTAAATTCCAAATAATATTAACATCTTATAGACATTTGGAAGAAAGGAAACTGATGTTTGTTTTCCTTGATAAGGAAACTAGAAAGAAGAAGCTGAGTGCAAGTGAGAACAAATTTTAAAAAAGAACATTGCTTATTATTTAGATAAGGATTATTTCCAGTTAATCACTATAATTTGTCACTGGTAAAGTGAAATGTAGAATCAAACCTCTCACTATTTTTTTTTCAGTTGCATGGCAAAAGAGGATATATTGGTACTAAACTACATCTCATTAACTTCTTTGCCTCAGCTATTGACACGACAAGTTGTTTTTATCTTGAAACTGTGCTAAAATACACTTGGCTTTGCCAAGTCGCTAAAATGGCTCAGTGTTTTCTTGCCAGAAAACAAGAAACTAGCAATTTTAAAAATGGGTAATAATTTATGTTCTAATGATCTACACCTACCTCATTTTGGGTAATATAGTGCAGTTTCATTTAAATGTTTTAATGTATTTAAACTTAATTTATTACTAGTAAAAACTACCCAGCTGACATTCACAAGACTGAACTCCTTTGTCTGTAACTACATAACAGGTACAGCAGGGGTATAATTTGGTAATATAAAATGGTCTCCTTGATTACACAGCACATCTACCTTGTATGTAACCGAATGGAATTCTCCAACATCAGATTTGGATATTATTTTGTTCAAGTTTCACTTTACTGGTTATAGCACATTACTAACAACTTATATTTCATCCTTGTTATCATAATGTGTGTATTTGATTATTGGAGGAGATAGTAATAATAATAGTAAATAAGATAACTTACTTGGTCACTGCACATAATTTAGTCTAAATAACATGGCTTAAGGGGCATAGGCCAAATAGAAGCAAAAACTTAAAAGAAAAACAACCTCCAGGTAACAGAAGACAAAGACAAGTAAGTTTACATCTTTCAGTATATCCATCTCAAGTAATTCAAAACTATAAGAAAGTCAGCAACATAAAACAAAAAAAACCTATAATACATAAAACTATGAACAATTGCCTTAACATGAATTGAAGATGAAGAATGAGCAAACTTCAAAATAACAGTAAATAAAAAAAGAAAAACATCAAATCCCAAGGAAACAAGCTTCACACAATAGCACCACAGCAGTGAACAAGAACAGGACAAGAAAAGCAGCAGGGAAAGAAAAATGAGAGGAATTTGAGGGCCTTTGGGTAACAAAGGGGAAAATTTAGGGTCTTACCAGACAACAGGGAACCAAATGGCAGAGATACATAACCTCTTCCCTAACCATAAAAAAAGAAAAATCCTTCTAAAAGTCTAGATTATGATCTTTTTTGATTAACAACAAAAGAGGATGGCATTAAACTAGAAGTTTTGTAAAACATCCACAGTTCACAACAGTGATCAAAAGAAAACAATAAATCTACACAGAATTCTTATAAAAATCAGGAAACAAATTTAGTGAACTTTGATAAAAACTCTTCATCTCTCCAAAAAATAACAAGAAGAGCAGCCTGTAGCAAAAAATTACCATGAGGCAATATTAATTAAATTTACTCAAACAAACATTTAGGGAAAGAAAGAGCAGAAAAAAGAAGAAATAAGGAAAGATGTATTAACTTTAGGAAAGAAATAGAAGGCATTGAAAACATTATCTCAGAAATAAAAACTAATATATGAGAAAATAAAATTAAATATAAACCTCATGATAATACTTTAAGAAAGGTAGAAGAACAACCAAGAATTCTAAAAATTTTAAAAGTGAGAAGAGTAAGAACATGGTAGAATTAAAGATAGACAAAGAAGACACAATATTTGTATAATTGGAGTTACTAAAGATTAAAACAACACATTGGTTTTAAATTAATATTTATAATTATGATTAAAGAAATATTTCCAGAATTAGAAACCCTGAACCTGTATATTAAAAATGTCCACTAGGAAACTGGAAAAATTATCTGCAATCATTAACCTCAAGAAATATGCTAATACAACTATTAGATGTCACAGATAAAATAATTCTCAAGGATTCTACAAATAAGATTAAATAAATTACAAGAAAAAATAGTTATATTGGAAGAATTTTCAAATCATAAAGCCTTACCTCCTTTTCTTTCTGACTATTCTTTAGTTTTGGAAAGTTTCCAGGAGTACTTGGGAGATAAGTTAGCCTTAGTGACTGGTGAGTGTGAATTATGAAATTAACTGAAGGGCTAGACTTTTTTGATGAAGTAATACAATGGAAGTGTAATAAATGACAACTTTAGGCATCTCCAATTTATAATCATTCAAAGCACTAATAATGAAGACTCTGATCCATAGAATATAAAATTGGTATCAGAAAAGATTAATTTGCTCTCTTTCCTCCATTTTTACCAGTCTTCTGACAAGCCCAAGGCTTGTAACAAGAAATAACTGTCCCCAGAGCCTTTAATCCTCACTGAGTCAATTCTCAGACATTCCTCCATTATTACACATCCAGGAGCATGTAGCTGAGGACCCAGACCAATGTAACTATAATGGATTAAAAATAGATATAATTAAATTATATCTAATTGTTCTGTTAAAATTTTACATATATATAATTTCAAATTATTTACTTATTTCAAATATATATATATGATTCAAATATATCCTTTTATAACTAATGTACTCAAGCTTTAGGGTTTACCCAAGGGATACAGAAGTGCTGATGCATAGGAGCACATGTACCCCAATGTTCATAGCAGCAATGTCAACAATAGCCACATCATGGAAAGAGCCTAAATGTCCATCACCTGATGAGTGGATCAAGAAGATGTGGTATATATACACAATGGAGTATTACATGGCAATGAGAAAGAATGAAATCTGGCCATTTGTAGGAATGTGGATGGACCTCGAGGGTGTCATGCTAAGCAAAATAAGTCAGGCAGAGAAGGACAGAAACCATATGTTTGCATTCATAGGTCTAACAGGAGACCAGCAGAAACCTAATGGAGGACCAGGGGGAGGGGAAGAGGGAAAGAGAGTTGTAGAGAGAGAGGGATGCAAAACGTATGAAACTTGAATACTGAAAATGAACTGAGGGTTGAAGGGGGAGTGGGGAAAAGAGGTGGTGGTGATGGAGGAGGGCACTTGTGGGGAAGAGCACTAGGTGTTGTATGGAAAGTAACTTGACAATAAACTACTTAAAAAAATACCCTGCCATTGATTTCGTTCTTTCTTCCCTCCTTACTTCTTTCCTTTCTTGTTGAATAAATCACTTCAAGATACACTCAGTAGTAAAGCAAAGTAAGTATTCCCAAAGGTAGAGGGAAGGGCCCATGCAGGATCTCATCATCCAAGCAGTTAGAAAGATCATCCATTTGGGAATGGGAATAGCTATGTTGTGGGCTGCCTAGTTTTGGGTATCAATGCCTAAATAAGAAGAGCATCTGCATGATATTTGGATGCCAGTTATCCAGAAAAATGTGTGGGAGTTGAAGAAGAAAGAATCTACAATGAGTAACAGTGGCACTAACGTGAGATTTATTACATTCACATGGGATTGATCAAATTATTTTATATACCTATGATATAATTGGAATCAGAATTTTTTACTCAGGTTCAACACCTAGGAGACCCACATGTTGGTTCTCTGTACCAGCAAGGCCACACAAAGGACCCTGAAATTCAGTGACACCCACAAGTTTACCGTTGAAGGCAAGAATTACAAATATGTAGAGAAAAAATAAGAATGAACCTTATGGATATCACATACAGCCTGAAGAATACAGTTGAAGAATACAGTAGCACTTCAGTACCATTGCCAACAAAATTTGTAAAATCTAAATATGCAAATGCGCCAAATGCAAGTTGAGAATAATTCTTGAAAATAACTGGCCTGTAATCTTCTTAGGTCAAAATCATGAAAGTCAAGGGAAAACTGAAAAATTGTTTAGATTGAAGGAAACTAAAAGAAAAATGGCAACTAAATGGAAAAGTGATTCTAAGCAAGTGGAGTCCAAGCTTCTATTGGCAATATAGACTAGACTCTATAGGTTAGAGATAATGACGTATCAGTGCTGGTTGAATTGTGGTTACATAAGATGACATCCTTGTTGGTAAGAACTGCAAACGGAAGCATTTGGAGAACGGGGCGTTCTACTGGTAACTTACTCTCAAGTGATTTAGAAATAATT